>NC_134484.1:386257228-386474728 GCF_040206685.1 Ascaphus truei | reverse complement strand
GACGTCATGGAGTTTTTGGCGCCAAATCGGCAATCAGCTGCTATTTAAATGTTCTATGCACTATGTATGACACTTCTTGATAAAGTGCCTGTAGCGCACGAAACGCGTAGAAGGTTTGCAACCCTCTATTTTATGGCCTCACATTAAAGATTTTTTTGCCAGACCTGCTCCCTATCCCTTTTTGGCTGTGCGCTGCACACACTGCTTTGGATTTCCCATATAAAGAAGATGTAATCTATAAAGCGTCGCCATATAATTATTTTATGAGAAAGGGGATTGTTGCAACAAATGCATCGATTCTCCCAAACACACATATATATGTTAGCATAGCACGGGGCAAAGCATGTCCTCATTGCCGTGCCACAGATTTGGAGGTAGAACAGAGAGATGAATAAGAAATAGTTATGAGAGAGAATACATTGGATGCTATCCAAAATATTGTCACTATTGGATGGATGTAGGGAGAAGTCCTTATCCAGAAAATGCCTAACCGACTCAATTTCCTTCTCCCGATATCCATCCAATAGTGAATTTATTTTGGATAACATCCAATTCATTCTTTCTTGTACCTGTGATACTCACCTTTCGTATATATCATTATATTATTTTTGTACTTACAACACCATGCGAGTCATGCTCTTGTCCTTTCTCCATTCTCTTTAGCTTGTCAGATGTTGAGCCATCTGTGTGGACAGCTGCAGACACCCCCTTTTTAGTCCCGGTTGGACAAGGTTCTGAATTAAAATTTATATTTCACCAACAGTGGCTAATTTTTGTCACCAATTCCATTTTCATTATTATTTTTTGTTCAATAATATTATTGCATTTGCTCTATTCTGAGCTCTTTATACGCATACCTCTTGTTTATATATTCTGTTGACTTGGTCACATATGTGTGCGACTCTATTTCACTACACAATTGGTGTGCACAACTTTTTTCTTCTTTCACTTTTGCAACACCACCAGATACAGTATGTTTTACTTTCCAATGCTATCTTAAGAGGTATCCACGTAGGCCTGGTGTTCTCGATCCCCCAGGCACATTGAGTTTGCTTAAGTATAGTATATTTTGAAGCCATACATAGAACCATATCTATCTATAATTTGCATCAGGTGAGGAATAGAGGACTCCAGCCTTCTGGGAAAGTGAACCACGTCATCTGGATATAAAGCCACCTTTTGTTGTTGTACATTTTTATTGGAAATCTTACCTCAACAAACAACAAATCCTGAGCTTGCGTGTGTTGAGTTGTGTGACTCAATTGTAGTGTCCCAAGTGTAGTTTGGATTAAAGCTGCCGTTCAGGCAATATCATGTACTGCACCGACACACTTTATTCGAGCAAATACCCAGTATGTACCTGGCAGATACCTGGAATGCGCCGCTCCTCACCTCTGACAAGCCCCGTTGCGTTTGCCTTCCCAGCCTGGGTTCATGCCTGGCTGATGGGCGGCTGATCTGTTAAATAATAATGATTAGGATTTAATAGGCTGCAATGCTTCGCGTGTCTACCAGATGGCATAAATTCATGAATTGTAATGCAGTATATATATATATATACTGTGCAGTATTGCAGCCAGAGGGAATAAAATGCTTCAATCCCTGCCTGGAAAATAACCCAATGCACTCGGGCAGAAAACAGTCACAAACCTCAATACACCCGGGTATACCCGAATTCGTGGGACTAGCCGAGCTCGAATAAAGTGTGTCGCCAGTGTATGTGTGTTTTTTAAAATAAATCAGTTCTGTAGTAAGAAAAAATACTTTTAGCATTTTCTGTTTTAAAAAAAACAATTTTGAAAGACCAATTTTCTTGTATTCTATTTTTAAAAGCATGCTTGTTGCTATAGCAACCATTTACATTCCCCATATTTAAAGATGTTGCCAAACTTTGCCGATCAATACACGGAGAACGAATTGACCGGCAGCTATGCAGTTCTTTAGGTAAGCAGAGATTGCCCACATGAAACTATTGAAGTAAAAAAAAAAAAAAAAAAGACTGAACTGCAGCTTTAAGTGGGGAGTTAGAACAAAGAGGGGAAATAAAGAAGGTGTAAAACAAGGTATATAAGAAGTACAGGCAATTGTAGCACTTTATACTTCATAATGCAACATGAGCACAATTGGGAATGCCACTCAATACACATCTTGCCACAGGTATGTGCACTTGGAGCAGCTGTTTCAGGGAGCATACTGTTATGGATTACAGGTAGCACAGGTACATACATAGCATACATATGTCTTAGTACAGCTTTGCGCATACTGTCGCATATTCACTAGTTCTTTGCCTTGGAAAAAGTACATAAGTTATCTGAAGTTTGCAAATAGAATTTCTCTGATGATGACAGGAAATCTTAGCAGAACAGGTTTTAACACCTTTTGTCGAAGAGCATGAGCTTACGATAAATGGCACGGATGTGAGACCACAGACATCCTGTGATTAATTTGCTACGCAGATAGAAATAAGTTAGGAAACTTTGCTAGTTTTTGGGTTATTTCCCTTGTTTTCACAAAGATAATAATGACAAGGGCAATAAAAGGTTGGCATTAGGCAAAGTTAGATCAGAACCGAGAGGCGAGCCACATGAGACGAGACCTACTGAGACTGGCATGACATATCGTAATACCTATTTGGTTTGTGAGTATAACGGCATACTAAGTAAATAACCTCTGCATAGATAGATACAAGTATTAGATTGTTAGCATCTTTGCTTATTGTTTCTTATTATAATGTTGTATCTCAATAAACATGAGTCTTATCTTATACAAACTCTGAGTAACCTCTCTTAATAATATTCTCACAATACCCCAACATAAAGGGTGTGAGGCCATTTTTCTGCAGGGCAAGAAATTGCGATACAGTGCTTCTGCTTAGAGCAGAAAATAACATATTGCAAGACGTTACCTGGGAGAAGAGGGTATGGCATATGACCCATGATAATATCGCTGTGAGAAGTGTGAGAAGGTGCTCTGTGGAGACTCAGATTGCTGATCTGAAGAGGCAATTTGCAACATTGAGGGACATTGACAATCTTGAAGGGAGTTTACTGCTCACTGAGATTAGTGGTGCAGAGGGTGGAGCTGTGCGTGAGAACCAGGAATAGGTAGGTAGCTGGGTAATAGTTAGAAAGGGAAGCAGTGGGAAAAGGAAGAGGCAGGCCAGTTCAAAGATGTCCCATCCCAAAGATTTGCCAGATTGAATAAAGATATTGGAGGCATAAGGGCAGGAATGACAAGGCTGGGGGAGACTGATTCTTCTAGCAGCCAGGGTAATAGTTCCTCCAACATAGAGGGGACTCAGAATAGACCAAGAAAGGTTGTGGTGATTGGGGACTAGATTATTAGGAGAGTAGAGGGGGGTGGATAATCTGATATATGAGGAGAGGCAAGCTGGTTTTATGGTCTTACAACAGGGGTGGGCAACTCCAGTCCTCAAGGGCCACCAACAGGTCAGGTTTTCAGTATATCCCTTCTTCAGGTTGGCAATCAGTACCTCAGTCAAAGAGTTGGTGGGTCCCTACTTTTGTGTTACAAACCATGTTGTGCATTGTCTTGGATTCGCTGTTTGAGTTACTGAGATACTGTAGTGTGTTAATAAAGCCCTCCCAGACCCTGAAAAATGTGCCTCGCTTTTTTTGTATTGTATTGTATGTCTTTATTTATATAGTAACAAGAAAGATGATCCAGGGCTCCACGGGTTTCTTTAGGAAAGAATTTATTCAAGATACACTGTGTATAAAAGTGGAGCCCTGGATCATCTCTCTCGTTGCTGTATACCTGGATTGCTGCAGATAGCCATCCCTGAACCAGGAGCTCCGGCATTGCGCAAGTATCGCATTTATTTGCACTTATTTGCAATTTTTGGAGTGCTACACACCCATATATCTTTATTTATATAGTGCCATTAATGTACATAGCGCTCCTTGTCAGTTGTTGTTGCCATCCAGTCTAATGTGAACTAATGCAACACCTTCTCTCTCCATATATCAATTGAGTGAGGGCTATGATGTATCCATTGAGTTATTGTTTTCCTAGCAGCCATAGCAATAACCTGTCTGAGTTTATTTCTTTCATTTGAGCCTGTCCTTTCTTCGTCCCCTCCATATATATTTGGTCAATATAGTTCAAAATGGCATATTCCAGAATTAGAGAGATGTTTTATATTTAGTGAGTCCCCACTGAAACTCTTTATTTATGCCAACACATTTTGAATCACCGGACAGTTTCACAGCCAGTGCATTTGATATGCTTTCGGAGCTCTGCCTTTCATGTAATTGCTATCTGGGGCAAGTTTTGCTTTCAATCTAAATTTTGAAGTAGTGTATGTTCTATGCAGGATGTTGTAGTGTGTTTCTTGATATATTGATGAAGAGATACTGTACGTTTGAGTCATCTTTCAAACTGCCATATAATGTCTTTCATGCTCTTATTTGAGCAATCTATTAACCAGGTTCCTATTCCTGCTGTATTATTGTCATATTGCAGTGTTTTCCTCAAACAATTGTATATGTTTGATATACAGTAGAAGGTGTCCCAAATGCTAGGTGATAATGGCGAAAAGCAGGGTTGCAGACTAGTCTGACATGTGAATGTGAATCCATGGAGGTATAACTGGCACACATCTTACTTGTTAAGCCAAACTCAACTGCCGGTGCTCACAGAGTCCTGCAGGCCCCATACATATACACGATAAAGAAGATGATACTTGGGCTTGTGAATGTGCTCACAAGCCGCACGCACGCACGCACACACACACACACACACACACACACACACACACACACACACACACACACACACACACACACACACACACACACACACACACACACACACACAAAACCTGGTTTTTTTTTTTTACACCTTTGTGCCTCTCTCTCTGCCCCTCATACCTGCTCATTCCCAACCTCCTTTGCCGATGGGAAGGGAGGTGTGGCTTTAAAGAGAGAAAAGGCAGCAATGGCTTGTTCTCCACTCTTTACCTTCCGAGCCTGAAACCAACGTTTTCCATAATTTCGGTTTGGGCCCAGCCATGCAGATCTGAACCATGATTTGGATTATGCCAAACCATGGGCGTTTGTATATTCAAAATGTGCGCTCGCCCATCTCTAGTTTAATATTTAAAGAAAGGGCAAAATAAAAGTACATTGAATCATACCAACTAATGCAGGGGTGCGCAAACTGGGGGATGTGCCCCATGGCGGCGCAAGACTTTTTTGGGGGGGCACGGCTCACTTTCCCAGCTTCAGTCTCGGCTCCAGTCCAACCGTCTCCATGGCAACGCAGCATCAAATGCCCCCACGCGTCATTTGACGCTACATTTGAGGTAAGGGGAGGGGGTGCGCGCAACAGAGAGAGAGCATGCAGGGGGGGGGGGGGGGGGCGCAGCGCAGGAAGTTTGCGCACCCCTGAACTAATGTCTTCCATGGTTTTCCTCCCTGTGCTCCTGTAATCATTATAAGGTATATCCTGCTTTTGACTGCTCCATGTGACCTTGGGATACTGACTTAATTATTTGGTGCCTGAAATGCCGGCACAATAAATCTCTTCCCCAAAGATCTATGTGCAGCAGCGGTCACCCTTTTATGTAAAAAAAGACTATTATTATTACAATAATGTTGTCATTGCAATTATGAAACACTTTCATCATACTGGGACTTGTGCTAAAATAGTTGTGTAGTATTTGTTCTTCTAACATTTATGTGGGAATCGCAATGTGCTTTTTATTTCATTGTATTGAACTCGCTTGTATATGTGTTTATGTATGCAATGATTTATTTGACCAATACCGCATTTAATATGGCTTGTGTTGATGTTGCACCGTGTAATGCTGCTTTCTTCTGTTCTAGATGGTCAGCCTGTTGCTAATTGGCATTGCAGCGTGGGGCATTGGATTTGGTCTCATATCCAGTTTACGAGTGGTTGGAGTAGCTGTTGCTGTTGGGATCCTGCTGTTCATAATTGCCCTGGTTGGGTTAATTGGAGCAATTAAACACCATCAGGTGTTGCTGTTCTTTGTATCCTTTTACTGTAGCATAAACATATTCCATGGGGAAAAAAACTGTACATATTACCTGCGCTCCTCCATTTGTGAAATATGCAGCAGGTAAAATAATTGACCTTACATTTGTGGAAATCAAACAACAATTCCTGCACTCCTACTAATTGGGCTAAAATAACCTAGTGACGTTTTTACATTTAGAACATAAGTCTGTGTAACAAAGGAGTCATTTGGTTGCATCTTTTGATCAAAACATGAGTCAAGCCTGCCAACCTCGTCAAGGTAGACGCCGTTTAGCAGGTACCTGCACTGAATATATGTCATTTCTTAATATCCAGTGGACTAAACTTTGTGAAGTATGTGAAAGTGCCTGAAGGGGTTAAATAAATTAAGCATAGGCTTCTTTGTGATTTAGTGCAATTAAAAGCTGGCCAAAGCAGGTAACAAAGTTCCCTTATTATAAAGGTAAACTGTGAGGGCACAAATATCCTAGTGTGAAATATTGATATTACATATCAACTCTTTCTGTCAGCCATAAACACTCCCCTATTCTTAAGTGGAGGGTGAAGTGTAGACTGACAATGAGGTGTATAATACCTATATGCTAATTGGAGAATCAGTAAGGAGCTCTATCCTGAAGGGAGTGAGTGTGGCCCAAATGTGGCTAATAGTGCTTTTGGCAATTAAAAAAAAACATGTATAGAATAATACAACAGTACATTCAAAATACTAAAAAAAATATATATATATTATCAATTATAAACCCATTGATTGCCATTGTGCCTACCTAGACCCTCTCATTGGGGCCTAGATAGCCACATTGGCAAAATATTGTAAGATATAATAAAAACAATTTATTTACAATATTAAAATACATTACTTATCCCCCATGACTACTTTGTGGCTAGTAAAGCATTGCCTCCCTCACCCCAGAAGGCCTTACCTCCCCTACTCCCAACAAAACTACCTACCTACAGTAATGGGCAATAGCCATATTAGACAAATGTGGCTAATAGAGTTTTTGGCCCTTGAAAAGTATAAGAAAAATACATAAAAAAATAGACATAACAATAAATAATAACATAATCAAAACTACGCGATTAAATTCCTTGATTGTCACTGTGTCTATATAGGCTCTCAACAGGGGACTCGATAACCACCTTGGCAGTCAAAGTAAACCCTAAATAAATATATTACAGCTGAACCCTGTTATAACGCGAAGGTTGGGGTCCACCCGTTGCCACCGCGTTATAACCGGGATTGCGAAGAAAAACAAATGGCTGTCGTAAAGGGGGAGGGAGGTGTGTACGTACACTCCCCCCTCCTTCCCCTCCGAGGGAGCTGCAGAATCAGCCAGCGCGCAGCAGCCTTTCAGTCCTACAGGAGGAAAGCAGGTATCTGCGACCATGAGCAGCACATGGGTAGCCATGTTAGTGGGAATCCTGACAGCAATCTTAGCCTGGATCTGGTTTGGGAGAACTGGGCAGAGGAAGGGAGCAGAGAGCCAGCAGAATAAGGAGCATGAAGAAGAAGCAGTGATTGCAGAGGGGGAGCAGGGGATCTGTGCAAGCAGCACCAGCACATCTCAGCATGTGGATGCAGAGGGCAATCTGGAGCTGAGCACATCCCTAACTGAGGAAGGAGAGGCTGCAGGAGATGCCTTTACCCCCCACCAACCCACCACTCACCCCAAGTATGCCACGATCTGCCTTGTAAACCTGATCCCTGTACTATTGAGGTCAGTGTAGCCTGTTCTTAGAAGAGAATTAGGGAAGGCGTTGCTTGGTTGAGTGCTACCCACCCAGCATGTGCACCTACTGCTGTGTCTCTTCCCGTCTGTGTGTCTCTCCCCATGTGTGTGTCTCTCTCCCCGTGTGTGTGTGTCTCTCCCCGTGTGTGTGTGTCTCTCCCCGTGTGTGTGTGTCTCTCCCTGTGTGTGTCTCTCCCCGTGTGTGTGTGTCTCTCCCGTGTGTGTGTGTCTCTCCCCGTGTGTGTGTCTCTCCCCATGTGTGTGTGTCTCTCCCCGTGTGTGTCTCTCCCCGTGTGTGTCTCTCCCCATGTGTGTGTGTCTCTCCCCATGTGTGTGTGTCTCTCCCCATGTGTGTGTGTCTCTCCCCCTGTGTGTGTCTCTCTCCGTGTGTGTGTGTCTCTCCCCATGTGTATGTGTCTCTCCCCGTGTGTGTCTCTCCCCGTGTGTGTGTGTCTCTCCCCATGTGTGTGTGTCTCTCCCCATGTGTGTGTGTCTCCCCGTGTGTCTGTCTCCGTTAGAAATAAAGCTTTGGGAAAAAAAATGCAACTTAGCTTTTTAAAAATGGGCGCCACACTCACACCGCAGGGGTGGAGGCGTGGGGCTCCTGCTCTCCTCTCTCTGTCGTTACCGAACCCTTCCTATTCCTCCCTTTCTTGCTTTTCCCTCCTTTGAGGCTCACACTGTCCAGGTTTTCTCTCCTCTCCCTGTTCATGTGGCGGTCATCTATCGCCCACCTATCTCTACTCATCCCCCTTCTGCCTTTCTCTCTCACTTTGAATCCTGGCTCTCTTTTTTCCTCTCCTCAGACTCCCCTGTTCTTCTCCTCCCTTGGGCTTCCCGCTTTCTTTCTCTAACCTCTTCTTTTGGCCTTCAACAGTGGACTGCAGCCAGCACCCACAAGGATGGCCACTACTTAGACCTGGTTTTCACTAAGAACTTCTCTCTCTCCGATTTCTCCATTTCCCCTTTTCCTCTCTCTGACCATCATCTCATCTCATTTTCTCTATCTCGCTTCTCCCCTTCTCCACTTCCATCTACACCCCGGTTCTGCAGAAACCTGCGCTCTATTCACTTACCTGACTTTGAGTCCACTTTACGCTCCTCCCTCTCCTCTCTCAGCTCTGCTACAGACCCCGACAACCTGGCCAGGAACTACAACTCTGTCTTGTCCTCCTCTCTTGATCTACATGCCCCACTTTCTCTCTGCCGCACTCGCCCTTCTAACCCTAGACCCTGGCTAAATTCCCACACACGCATGCTGCGTTCCTCCACTCGTTCCTCTGAACGCCTCTGGAGGAAGTCTCACACTCTAGCAGACTTCCTTCACTACAAATTTATGCTATCCTGTTTCAACTCTGCCCTCTCGCAAGCTAAACAAGCCTACTTTTCTGCACGAATCAACATGCACAAGTCTAACCCACGCCGACTGTTCTCTGTCTTTGATACTCTACTCAAACCACCCTCAGCTGCCTCTCCTTCCTCCATCTCTGCTCAGGACTTTGCTGACTATTTTAAGGAAAAGGTGGAATCCATACGTCAGAACATCCCCTCTGTTTCTTCTTCCCATCCTACACCTCTTCCTAACTCTCCTCCTGCCTTCCTTGACTCTTTTTCCACTGTCTCAGAGGAGGATGTGTCACTGTTGATCGCCACTTCTCCCTCTACCACTTGCCCTCTTGACCCCATTCCCTCCCATCTCCTAAAACCTCTTGCTCCTACTATAATCCCTACGCTCACACACATTTTTAACTCCTCCCTCTGCTCTGCAACCTTTCCATCCTCCTCCAAACATGCAACAGTCATACCATTACTCAAAAACAGCAAGCTTGACCCTACCTGTCTTTCTAACTATCGACCTGTCTCCCTCCTGTCTTTTGCCTCTAAACTCCTTGAACGTCTTGTATTCTCTCGCTTGCTGCATTTTCTCAACACCTATTCTCTCCTAGACCCTCTACAATCTGGCTTCCGCACTGCTCACTCCACGGAAACAGCCCTCACTAAAATAACTGATGACCTCCATGCTGCCAAAGACAGAGGTCATTACACTCTGCTCATATTACTCGACCTCTCTGCAGCATTTGACACCGTGGAGCACCCTCTTCTCCTTCACATTCTCCATACTCTTGGTATTTTGAACAAAGCTCTATCCTGGATCTCATCCTACCTCTCCCATCGTACTTTCAGTGTCTCTTCTGCTAACACCTCCTCCTCCTCTATTGATCTCTCTGTGGGGGTACCCCAGGGCTCTGTCCTGGGACCTCTTCTCTTTTCTCTGTACACACTCTCTCTAGGTGACCTAATAACATCTTTTGGGTTTAAATATCACCTCTATGCTGACGACACACAAATATACTTTTCAACACCTAACCTTACACCTGCTATACAGACCAAAGTTTCTGAATGTCTCTCTGCTATATCATCCTGGATGGCCCTCCGTCGCCTTAAACTCAACATGGCTAAAACAGAGCTCCTCATACTTCCTCCCAAACCTGGCCCTACTACCTCCTTCCACATTACTGTTGGAACTACGATCATCCACCCAGTAGCCCAAGCACGCTGCCTAGGGGTCACACTCGACTCCTCTCTCACATTCACCCCTCACATTCAAAACATTTCTAAAACTTGTCGCTTTTTCCTCCGCAATATAACTAAGATACGCCCTTTCCTCTGTTGTTCATCCACCCAGTAGCCCAAGCACGCTGCCTAGGGGTCACACTCGACTCCTCTCTCACATTCGCCCCTCACATTCAAAACATTTCTAAAACTTGTCGCTTTTTCCTCCGCAATATAACAAAGATACGCCCTTTCCTCTGTTGCTCGACTGCTAAAACTCTGACTCAGGCCCTCATTCTCTCCCGTCTTGATTACTGTAACCTCCTGCTGTCCGGCCTTCCTGCCTCTCACCTGTCTCCCCTACAATCTATCCTAAATGCTGCTGCCAGAATCACTCTACTCTTTCCTAGATCTGTCTCAGCATCTCCCCTCCTGAAATCCCTCTCCTGGCTTCCAATCAAATCCCGCATCTCACACTCCATTCTTCTCCTCACTTTTAAAGCTTTACACTCTTCTGCCCCTCCTTACATCTCAGCCCTAATGTCTCGCTATGCACCACCCCGACTCTTGCGTTCTGCTCAAGGATGTCTTCTTTCTACCCCCTTTTTATCTAAAGCCCTCTCCCGCCTTAAACCTTTTTCACTGACTGCCCCACACCTCTGGAATGCCCTTCCCCTCAGTACCCGACTAGCACCCTCTCTATCCACCTTTAAGACCCACCTTAAGACCCACTTGCTTAAAGAAGCATACGAATAGCACTGTGAACATTCTGAACACATGATACATAAAGCTTGGCCCCCTGCAGACGCACTTACCAGAACTCCTTCCTCCTGTCTCTGTACGTTCTCCCTACCTACCAATTAGATTGTAAGCTCCTCGGGGCAGGGACTCCTCTTCCTTAATGTTATGTTTGTCTAAAGCACTTATTCCCATGATCTGTTATTTATATTATCTGTTATTTATTCGATTACCACATATATTACTACTGTGAAGCGCTATGTACATTAATGGCGCTATATAAATAAAGACATACAATACAATACAATAAGCGGATCCGCGTTGTAACGGGTCGCTCTATAACGGGGTTGAGCTGTACTTACCCCAGCTGGAATGAAGGCCGTTGTCCTCATCCTCAGGAGCACCAAGAGATAAATCCAATAAAAGGGCGGATGCCCAACCATAAAAAAATAAAATCCAAGCCCGATGGACAATAAAATTAAAAAAAACACCAAACAATGAAAAATAATTCAAGCCCGATTGCAAAGTTAAAAAAAAACAAAAAAGGAAAAGCAGTGAAAAACAATACCAGCCTGATGGCACAAAAATAAATCAAAACACAATCCGGGAAAATAAACCCAGAATCGATGGCCTCTTTTCAATGCTTTACTTGTGGATAAGGCAGGTAACTAGTGTAGATTAATGCTTATATTAACCCCTTTGTATCCCTTTGTGGCCAGCAAGTCATGACTATTTAACCCGTGGGCTTCTAAGGGGTTTATATTTACTATAATGTATTTAGAGTAATATTTTATCATCTCTTTCAGGTTGGTTTAGTTTATCTTGCCTATGTATATAATGGTCATTATATTGTGCAATATACACATAGGAAAGACGGGGCTAATACCAGTCTAAAGTAGGTGATAAAATATTTTGCATGTTTCTGGCGTTAATCCCATTCCAATAAATATCAGAACGTGATGTATGGCAGTTAATAGCAAACAATGCACAATTTTGCACAGCTGGGCATACACGAACTGTATAAATAATACAGCAAGATGTGTTTCAGTGCAGAAATGCCATTCTCACATTTTAATAATTAGGCCCCTTAACCTTGCCATGTTGAGTTATGCTATACAGTTCAAGTGACCTGTTACAAAGAAACTTGGAAGATGTCCTAACTATTCAGTCCCGTTTTCCTTGTTTTTCCCTGAACAAAGTAACCTGAGGCTGCTTGAAAACTAGGTGTGACTGTGAGTCATAGTATAAAGAGAGACTGTTTAGTTAGTGGGTGCAGCAACAGGTTATAGAGACTGATTTGCGATTTGAATTTCCCCTTATACAATGGCACCAATATATGACAGCGACAAATGTTATCTTAACTATTTTTTAATGAAGAAATAAAAAAAACTACAATTTGCAGAAACGTGAATCAATTTATGGTTCCGGATGCCCACTTTACACACATAGCTTTACCTTAGCTTCCCCCTTATTATGCTTGTCACTTCAAAGTTTATTTATTTTTTATAGCAGTCTTACTCATAGCTTCCCGTCTGTGTTTAACTCTTATCTCTCCCCATACCCCCTATCTATTCGTCTGCTCTCTTCTCGGCTTGCCTAGTTTCTGCTATCGTATGCTTAGCTCTTTGCTCCTGCCTTATGTATTAACACTCTCATTATCCTTTCCACTTAGTCACCCAATGAACAATGTACTCTGTATATGAATTTACACTTGTATAATACACACTTACTTGTAACCCGCAGCTGTACCTATTTAGCAGTTATTAAACCAGCTGTACCTAATTTACATATTACAATGTTATTTTTCTTTTATAGCGCTGACTGTGGAAGCAGCGCACTACATAGAATTTTTGTGGCCAAAATTAGAGCTGCGACCCTGTAGAGCTTACAAACTAGTTTTTGTTGGTGCTTGGGGCAAAGGGAGCAATATGGACTTTCCCATGGTCCCAATGTTACAATAAGCACATATTTGTTGGGATATACAAGTAAAGTGGACGAGTAATATGGCAGAAAAACGCACGTGTTGTAGAAATATTAACTTGATGGTTTGCTGTAGAAAATCTCATCCCTTGAGATGCTGGCAGTGTCCAGTCTGGTGAAATGATTTTAGTTTTATATACAACATATTAATTTTAAATATACCATCGCTGTTTGGATTTCAGATCAGTGTGTTTTATGGAATTGTGTACATATTTAATTTAAAAATGATTGTTATTTTACAACCTTAACATGTTCCTCAGTACATGATCATCCTGTTTTTGGTCTTTGTTGTTCAGTTTTCTGTATCGTGTGCTTCTCTGGCACTGAATAAAGAGCAACAGGTATGGCTTTTTTTATTCGAACATAGCTATTTTCATCTTACAAGAATAAGCAAGTATGCTGGGAATTCTTTGGCGAGTCAACTTGCTCTTATCTTTATCCTTGGGTGCAAGAATCTGAGACACAATCTTTTATTTAAAACGTACCCAGTGGTTTCAGTCTTTTAAGAACTGCTGAACCCTTCAATAATTTATTCTATTGTGATTGAATCCCAGTTTAGCTATCCTACGTACTTAAATAAATGGTATTATCGAGATAATAGGGTTTATGTGTATATATCTGTATGTTTACATGAGTATACATACATATCCTCCAACTGTACCTATTTCACATGTTTTTTGGTCCTGTGAGACTAGCCGTACCTATTAAACACAACATTTTTGTGTGTGTGTGTGATTAGATGCATAAAGTAGGTTAGAGGACTTCTCTATGAAATGCTTGAAAGTACCTCCATCCAGCTCCAGTAGAGGAACTACAGTAGTGTGTGTGTGTGTGTGTGTGTGTGTGTGTGTGTGTGTGTGTGTGTGTGTGTGTGTGTGTGTGTGTGTGTGTGTGTGTGTGTGTGTGTGTGTGTGTGTGTGTGTGTGTGTGTGTTAATTTAATATTCCAGAGTGCAAACAGAAGCCAGACGATTCGGTGGCCAGGGGGACCTTTCTCACTCAGGGTGATATATTGGAAGGGAGAGGTCTCTGTAGATATGGTAGATAGAACTCCTAAAACATGGAGCACAAATAGCCAGGCATTGCAGGGAATTAACCCTATGCGCTTTGCTAGGTTGCTTCTTCAGGAATTGATAATGGATCCCCTGAAAAAACTACCTAGCGAAACGTGTAGGGTTAATTCCCTGGACTGCCTCGTCTACACACTGCACACAGAACAAACTATCCACCTGAGTTAGACACTTCCCGCTGATGTTACCAGATGAGACAGGATGGAGACTGTGCAATACCGGTTGCAGAGGAGAATATCCCACATGCTGTCTCTGCGTTCTGAGCTGGAACAACACCACCGAGCTGGCTATAGTTGTGGAAAAAGACTGTGCTTGCCGGTTCCCACTACATGCTCCTGTTTGCAGAAATCCTGTGAGTTTAATTTCAAACTGCGCGAATATAATTTTTTTTACAAGTATCAAACCATGTTGTGCTCCTTGTTTTAGTAGCTCTATCTACCACATCTAGAGAGACTTCTCCCTTCCAATCTACCACCCTAAGTACTATCTGCAGGGTAATTCACAATTGTGAGTGTGCAATTACTAGTACACTATTTTTTGATCCCACCATAAGACCATCTACACTACGCTGGTCCTTTTTTAAATATTTTTTTTTGCACTTAGGTCCTATACTTGAAATGTGTGTGTATGTGTATATAATTGTTATTTGTTTTCTAAATATTGCAATTTAACAGAATGATAACCTTTTTTAAAGCCGCATTCTATTCCACTTGATATTAGGTCTGATTTCTGGCCAATAATTTCCAAAAGAAATATAATTCTTGGACTTGGCTGCTTTTTTAAGAATACAACCAGCAATACAAATCTTCGTGAACATTTTTAATACACTGTAGTTCTTTATGCAACTGATTAAGTCTTATGATGATTTCTTTAATATCCTTTTTAGAACCATCTTCTGGAAGTTGGATGGAACCACACAGATTCTGCTCAGACTGATATTGAGAAACATCTGAACTGCTGTGGATTTCACAGTTATTCTAAAAATGATTCCTGTGGTGCTGTAAGTATATCGATATTGTATAATGAAAACGAACAACTTGGAAAACTCAGTTTTAGTAATTAAAGTAGAAATGGTATTTGCAACATGCTATGTTACAGGTCAATTTTGCCTATATCAAATTCAAATTGTCTTCATATTCTTTATTTCGGAGGTTTGAGATGTGTATATGGATTCATTTTCTGCTATAGGACTTTTTAATGCATGCTAGTGTCTGGCGGGTTATAGATTTTAGGCATTATGGACAGTTTAATGTCCACTAAAATGCTTTAAAAAGTATTTCATTGAAAGTGTCTGTTTTTATTTCTTTGTCTTATAGACCATTTCAGAGCAACCTTGAAGTCGCTGCAGCAGTCTTACCTAATTTAGGGGGTAATTCAATATACTAAGAAGTGTCCGAAAAGCGTCTCTATTCAAGAAAATGGGGTTTGACTGGCTGCTTTGCAGTATATTAAATTAGCCCATTAGTTTTAATCCATTCAAAAGTTCATAAAAGCAGATTGTCTTATGTACAAAGTAATTAATTGGTTTGGTTTTTGGAGTAAAACTTTTAAGTATCAATCTCACCTAAAACACTGTTGATTTCTTAATCACACTCGAACAGGGGGATCTTCTAGTGCTGAATTGTACTTTTTTTTTTTTTTAATTTGTAGCTCTGGGGATACCAAGATCTACTGTTCAATTACTAGCTCGACATTAAAACGGTCATCCAATAGGAAGGGGGACGTTACACCCGCCCCAATGATGTTGCGGCTTCATATTGGTCCATGGGACCTGCAAGATTTGGCATCAATTGTTAAATCTGCTCCTTTTACGCATTGGTTCGAATGCTGTAAAAAAAAAAAACAGCATTAAAAAATGGCTGGGTAGGATTGCTGCTTTAAGCAATTGAAAAAATGATCAAGCGTTTAAAGCCATTAAACAAACAATAACAGGTTAGGCAACATTCCTTTTACTTTATTGAAAATTCATTATACTTCAAAGTTAACACAAGTACATACAGATCTATTTTAGAATTTCTCGATAAGCCTCTTTCATTCACACAAATAGCGGCACAACGGATATAAAGTTATTCTTTTCACACACTCAGTACCACATGATTGGCGTAAAGCAGACATGGTGCCTTTATTTAAATAGGGAGCTAGATCACTACTGGGGAATTAAAGACTTGTAAGCCTGACATCTATAGTGGGGAAGCTACTTTAAGGTTCAGCATGGGATAATATTCAGGAATATCTAATGGATAACAAAATTATTACCGTAGTAATAGTCAGTAATATTTAGCATGGATTTATGAAGGATAGGTCGTGCAAACTAACCTGTCTGGTTTCTTTGAGGTGGTAACTAGGAATTTAGACCAGGGTAATGCAGTTGATGTGGTTGTCACGGTAGACCAGGCTATGGGGTGGGATTGCAAATGGCAGACAGAACGAAGGAATTCAATAAAACAAGTTTATTTTGTCTGTGGCAAACAGGAGCGACACAATACTTCAGGGTTACACTTGCCAAAACCTGGGTTACGGGGGAATCCTAGCTTGCTAGGTGCTGGTCGCTGCTACAGTAAGCTTATCCAGGATGTCTACCATACACAGAGAGTCTCTGGGTACCATGGTACCATAAGGTAACAAAAAAATGAAAGACAGCACGCACAATGACTGATAATGAAAAAATAATATTAATAGGTGCAAACGGGAACAGAGAGGACACTATTTCCTCTCAAATAGACAATAAAGCACAAACGTTCCCAGCACTCACAAAAATGGATCAGAGAATAAAGGGATATGCCAAAATCAAGTTTAATTATACACGTATGATGCATCATACGTGTATAATTAAACTTGATTTTGGCATATCCCTTTATTCTCTGATCCATTTTTTTGAGTGCTGGGAACGTTTGTGCTTTATGGTACCATAAGGATTCTGGTTGCATCCTAGCAAGTTTAAAAGTCCAGCTCGTTTATACCACCGAGCCTCGTACTGGATCTGTGTGTTTCTGGCAAAAACCTTGCAGTAACACACAACTGTCTCCCAGACTGTAAGTCTGGATCTAATCTGATTAATTGTGATTGGCAGGGGTTTACATAGTTTCCCAGACTCCATCTGAAACCACGGAGGACTGGGTGCCAACCAATCAGAGCACGGATGGTTTGTCTGCCAATCACAGAGCGAGGGCACGCCTATGATGAGCCAATCAGGGCCATGGGAGGTAACAGTGCTTTAGGACAGCCTTAGGAGAGTGGGCAATTCAAACTAACCAATGGGAACTGGGTCGGTTTGGGCTAGCACTTAGGCCACAGTTTCTAGTTTCAGCCTGATACCTCCTGCAGAGATAGATGCCTTAGAGTCTGGGGTGAACAATGGCTCTGCTTTTGAAGTGTATGTTCCACAGACCTGAGTAAGCACCCTTCCCCACCCCACGTGTCCAAAAGCAACTTAACCAGGCCATCTGTGGATATCAGGCCCAGATTCCTGTGTGTGCTGTCTGGCTAAGAGAATTACCAGCCCAACACTCAAAGGAGTCCTACAAATATATTACATTACATATGCATGGGGAATAAACTGTTTTATACACAGAAACACACTGGCCTGCCATTTTGGCTGCAATAAATTCTCTTTTAGCCTGTAATATAGGCTTCCTCTGGATCAAAATCCTATAAATAAAAATATAGAATATGTTTCTGTTAACAAAATTTAACATAGGTTGAACTTGATTGACGTATATATTTTTTCAACCTCATTTACTATGTAACTATGTAAAATTATTGGTGTTTTTCAACGTTTTACTAGCCCTATTGGTCCCGGAGAATTTAGACGTGGTGTAGGCTGTGATCATTGTGTAATGCATTTCCGGGTAATTTTTTGTTAACACAACAAGCCTAAATTGATAATAATATCACTATTTAAGTAAGAATCACTCTTTTAGTAACTGGACATATTTGGAAATATACAGCAAACCGAACACAAGCTACTGAATGTGTCATGTAATAGTATAAAATTAAAAAAGTATATTTTTACAGTGATTGTTTACAGAGATACTGTATTGTCTTTCATAAAGTAAAGCTTTCTTGTAAATGAATCATAGCAAGGTACTGTATATTAGCAGCAGTGTGCAAAGTATTTGTGAATTTAAAATGTATATGACTTTTTCTGTAAGGTTTTCATTATTGAATTGAACATTAGAATATAATATGAAGTAAATTTTACGTACCATTTTTATACTGTAACTTTTTACAAACCAGCAAGACCTGCTATACATTTTCAAAAAGGAGCCTTGCAGCAGAAATATTTAAAATAACATGGGATACTGAGGATCCCATATAAATCCCCTTACTAATTAGAATACTGTCTTGCAGTTCAAAGTTGTAGAAGTCGCCTTGGTTCTGAAGAAATATGAGAGGTTTTTTTTAGAGCTGAAAACTCGAAACCTCACACTTTTTTTTTTTTTTGTCTTTTTTTCCTTTGAGATTCCTGAATGCTCTGTATGCTATATTTCAACTAGGAAGAACTTCCATGATGGCTCCCTAAGAGGTATCACAACCTGCAATTAAGCTAAAGTTAATCAACAATTATCTTTTTTGTAGGCGTGCGTTGCATCCCAAACATGCTCAACCTGTGCATCAATAATTGAAAGACATGCAGAGGAAGTGCTGAGAGTTGTGGGAGGAATTGGGTTCTTTTTCAGTTTTACTGAGGTAGGTCACATTATACATATGGTCATGTTTTTGGTTTGCAGATAATTAAAGCTGTTAAAGTGTATTCTTCTTTTACTTTCCTGTGATGATCTTGTCCTTTTGGGGAGAATAGCTGCCACCAACATCATATTATATTGTGCGCCGTCTGTCGGCATCAATATAGGCTGCTTTTTTGTTGTATCCTGTGAAAAATTACTGTAAAGAAGTCGAAATAGAACATCTAAGAGTATGGTTCCTCAACGAGTGCTTTTGCACTATAGAAGCACTGGAAACAGATACAGTGAAAACCACATCAGCTGTAAAAATGCAAACACTATAGACCATCCCTGAATTCCTTTTTTTTTTTTTTGGTAATGATTAATGACATTTTCTGTGTGTAGAAAATATATACTCTATTTGATTATATTTATTTTATCCAAATGTACAAAATACATATTTAATATAAATAATCCAATCACATGCAATCCGTTGATAAACAACAATATCATAATACAAGCCTATATACGTTTGTAGGGATATGCTATAAACTACCAAATGCCTGTGAGATTGAGGAAGACAAAATACTTGTGCAAATAAAGAAAAGGCATCAAAACTGGGTCATGTTTGCATAATGGGTGATTTTAATTATCCAGACATAGATTCGGGCAATAAGATTAGCATCACAACGTAAGGAAGCAGGTTTTTGGGAGCGCTTAAAGACAATTACATTACCCAAATTAATGAGGAACCAACCAGGAGAGGGGCAATACTAGTTTGGTAATATCAAACAATGTAGAAGTAGGGTTGCCAGGTGGCTTGTTCAAAAATACTGGAAAGGTGCAATGCGAGCGAGAATTGTTGGTGGGGAAGAATGTTATTTATAAATGACCTGACTGTTACATAATTTGTTCTAAATTTCACTCCAAGTATTCACCAATTTATATTCTTTTTCGTAAAAAATCTGGGGAGGAGTCTTGGAAGGGAGTGCCCTTCCGAGGATTTTTTTTAGGAAATAGAATATAAATTGGTGAATACTTGGAGTGAAATTTAGAAAAAATTACACCACAGTCAGGTCATTAATAAATAATATTATTCCTCTCCAACGATTCTTGCTCGCATTGCACCTTTCCAGTATTTTTTATGAATAACTTACCTGCAGTCAAACTGTACATGGCGAGCAATACTAATCTTAATGCTTCTCTCAAAATTCCAAGATTGTTGCACTTCTCCTCATCCTCTCTCTCCCCTTATTCGCTCACCCTCCCACTCCCTCATCCTCCCTCCCTTCATCCTCTCTCATTCCCCCCCTTCATCCTCTCTCAATCCCCCTCCTCCCTTCACCCTCTCTCGTCCCCCTCCCTTAATCCTCTCTCATCCCCACTCCCTTCATCCACTCATCACCCTCCCTTCATCCTCTCATCCTCCTCCCTTCATCCTCTCAACCCCCTCCCTTTATCCTCTCATCCCCCTCCCTTCATCCTCTCACCCACCCTCCCTTCATCCTCACCCCCTCCTTCATCCTCACCCCCTCCTTCATCCTCACCCTCTCCTTCATCCTCTCCCCCTCCTTCATCCTCACCCCCCTCCCTTCACCCTCTCACCCCCTCCCTTCATCCTCTCTCAACCCCACCCCTCCCTTCATCTTCTCTCACCTCCTCTCCCTTCATCCTCTCACCCCCACCTCCCTATCATTATCACCCCCACAGGACAGCCAGAGAAAACACACCCCAGGACAAAACAGAACAAATAGACACAGGACACAGCCTCAACTCTCTCTGCTCCATGCTTTTCCTCCTCTCTTTGGCCCCAGGTTCCTGCCGCCACCTCCTGATTGGCTGCATTACACTGCAGCAGCAAATCAGGATGGAGGAAGCTGCCCAGCCCCCTAGCAGCAGCTGCAGCAGTCCTGCTCTATCCCTTCTTGGGGGAAATCCCACAATTGGTTACTAAGGTCAGAGAGGTAATACCGGACACATACATACCGGGCAGGCTCCACCAGGTCTGGCAGAGCAAGTGGCATCCTGGAGGACTGCCATTGATCTCCGGACTTGGTACTCCGAATTTCCCCGCTGACCAAATGCTATTCTCACTTCTGGGCATCCTCTTGCTGCTTTGAATTCCAATGTCCAGCAGACTTACCGGCGCCTATGAGTTAGCTTGGGCAGCCTGTTTGGACATCGGTTCCGAATGTAAAAAGCACATTAATAATGTAAAGTATATTTTACTACACTTCTGAGTTTGGGGAACAGGGGACAGAAAAGGAAAAGAAATGTAGTTTTATTTCTATCTGCCTTATTCCCCACACACTTTCCTTTGGACTCAGTCTGGACTCTGAGTCTCCCCTCAACCTTATATACGGTTGGGGCACCCATAAACCCTATACTGGTTGTGAGTCACCTTTGCACTTGCTGGGTTATCCCCCTTAACCTAGGGATTCCCTCAGCCACAGGAATACATGTTTTATCCCTGTGCCTCATTCTCCTTTCTGAGCTGTGCTGAAGCAGGGTACCCTAGTGGTGAGTCACACTTGCATTTTCAAGGGGAGGTATTTCCAGGACAATGTGCCTACATGTATCCAAGACTCAGGCATGATTCCCGGGTACATTTATAGGGGAACCGACAACTCCGGACCCCAACCTCCTAGGCACATTCTGTCAACAGTTCCTCTGCAAAACCCCCTTGAAACTCAAACCCTACCAATCGCTGCTTGATTGTATTCCCGGAAAGGGAAAAACACAAAAAATACTTTAAATACATACAATACATTGGAATGATACAATGTTAATGGGCCCAAGAGCAAACTCTCTTGGACCCTTATACACAGATCAGGGGTAACCAAAACGGGCTTGACCTTTATTAGAGAGCTTGGTTTACCCCCCTACCGTCACAGAGAGGATATGATAACTATATACAATAATATTCAGGGACAATACAATGATCTTTCAAAAGAACTATTCATCCCAAGGGCAGTACAAAGGACTCCTCGGGGTCATCCCTTAAGTTTGGAGGAAAGGAGATTTCACCAGCAACAAAGAAAAGGGTTATTTTCTGTAAGATGTAGAAAAAACGAATATACAGATGCAGCAACGAGTATTAGAACTCTGCCTGGGTAGATTCTGGGGCAGTCTCACAGTAAATGCCTCAATGTTGCTGCAACATTGCCTCAACATTTCTGTGAGATTCTTAATGGCCCATCGGATTAACACAGCGGGGGGTCCCTGCAAACTGAATGGGACTGCAGGGACCCCCTGCTGTGTTAAACCGATGGCCCATTAAGAATCTCACAGAAATGTTGAGACAATGTTGAGGCCTTTACTGTGAGACTGCCCCAGAATCTCCCAGGAATGTCTCAGGTAAGTGTTCTAATACTGGTGGCTGCATCAGTAAGCTCTAGGAAATACAGACCATAGGATCAAAGATTTTGAAGTTGTAAATTAATCAAAGTGTAGCATACAGTAAATCAGGTTAAGAGGGTATATATAAATAGATATATAGGAGGGTAGGACACATCAATGGGTATTTGTGAAATATTGCAATTAGAACACTCAGCTGTGATTTTAGATAAATTCCTCAGTGAATTTCCAATACTTTATAAACATCTCAGTGTCTCCGGTATGCCCAGTGTGGGGTAACAGCTTACTCACGATCATTCACCGTCCTGCCCCTGCAGCTGATGGAACTCACATGCTGATCAGCTATCTGTAAGTGCTCAGTAACCCCGAGTGCGTCTCTTCGATGGTAAGCGTCAGAAAAATAGTAACTATATCGATGAGACTGCAGCTCCAAGCTACAGTCTCATCGATATATTTACTATTTTTCTTTACAGTAGGGGCCGATAAAATGTGGAATTCATTACCCATGGAGACTGTGATGGCAGATACAATAGATATCTTCTAAAAAAATGTTGGGCATCATTTTAGAAAGGAAAGGTATACAGGAATATCCAAAATAAGTAAACATGGGACAGATGTTGATCCAGGGAGTAATCTGATTGCCAATATTTGGAGTCAGGAAGGAATTTATTTTTCCCCTTATGAGATATCATTGATGATATTTCACATGGGTTTTTTTGTTTGCCTTCATCTGGATCAATACAGTTAAGTACAAATATAGAAAAAAGTAGCTGTCTAAATTTAGCATAGGTTGAACTTGATGGACGCATGTCTTTTTTTCAACCTCATCTACTATGTACTGTAACTATATAATATAAACAAATACAAATATATAATACAAACCTAACAAAAAACTTTAATATAATTTAATTAATGCAAAAAAATGTATATGAAACAAAATGGAGTGTTGTTTGTATTTTGAATATATTTTTTAATACTTACCTCGGTGCATTTTTATCTTTTTTCTTTTCTGTTGTTCTGCATTTACATCCTCCCAAGGACACTTTTATAATCTCTGCCATACTGCAAAAGTCTCATACATTTTCTGTATATAGTGTGTGTGTGTATATTGATATCATGATATATATTTATATCTATATATAATCAGTGGTTGATAAATCACCAAAAAATCTACTCGCCACACAAAAAAATCTACTCGCCACCTAGTACCAAACGTGTGCTGCTTGGGCCAATATTTACTCGCCTGGGGGTTAAATCCACTCGCCCGGGGCGAGCAAATGTATAGGTTTGTCGAACACTGTATATAATTATATATTACACGTGTTACACCGCCGGAAGAAGAGATCGGTGTATCTCGAAAGCTTGCACAAATAAAAGCATTTAGTTATCCACAGAACGGTATAGCCTATTCGTTTTTGATTATTAAGCTCAGCTAACACGGTACAGATAAATACATATATATCTGTGTGTTTGTGTCCTCTGGAGTGCCTCCTTCCTGTGCTCCATGAATCACAAGCTGCTGGTACAGTAAGTGTGAGAGTCGAAGTTGGATAGTGAGCCGGCTGGATCAGCTGTTCGTGCAATCTTGCTACTCCGACCATGCAGAGTCTTGCGGTGTGAGTGGAACTCTCAGGCCAAACATGCAACCACATAAGCAAAAATTACAGAGTTTTAAGGGTTCACAATGCTCCGCACCAATCGACTAGCATCGGGTCTCCGAAGGGAGAACTGCGTGCAGGCGTTCTACTCGTTTTGTGATATCACAGTCACTTCATCAAGGGATATCATCCATTGAACGGACAATGGTGTATATAAGTCTTGAAACAGGCTCAACAGGTGTAACACCTATCTAATAATTAAAGGTGAACAAAAAGAATGATTCCTGCGCTCCTACCAATTAGGCTAAAATAAAATAGTGATCTCATAAATAAGGGTTATTTAGTTAAACCCTTTGGCCAACGAGTTATAAGCCTGCAGCCAACGTCAAGGCATAACCAAATTTGCAGGTACCTACACTGAATACTGCACCGACACACTTTATTCGAGCAAATACCCAGTATGTACCTGGCAGATACCTGGAATGCGCCGCTCCTCACCTCTGACAAGCCCCGTTGCGTTTGCCTTCCCAGCCTGGGTTCATGCCTGGCTGACGGGCGGCTGATCTGTTAAATGATAATGATTAGGATTTAATAGGCTGCAATGCTTCGCGTGTCTACCAGATGGCATAAATTCATGAATTGTAATGCAGTATATATATATATACTGTGCAGTATTGCAGCCAGCGGGAATAAAATGCTTCAATCCCTGCCTGGAAAATACCTCAATGCACTCGGGCAGAAAACAGTCACAAACATCAATACACCCGAGTATACCCGAATTCGTGGGACTAGCCGAGCTCGAATAAAGTGTGTCACCAGTGTATATGTAATTATATATAATAGTGCAATTAAAAGCTGGCCAAAGACAGTATCATAGTTACCTTACTGTAGAGGTAAACTGTGGGTGCACAAATTCCCTGGTGGGAATAGAATACAACTTACACATATTTCTTTCTGTCACCCTTATACATTGACCTACTCTTGGAGGGTGATGTGCAGACTGGCACTGGAGTGTATTATACCTGCACTAATTGTAAAATTGGTAGTGGCTCTGTCCTGAAGGGAGGAGACATACAGATGCAGCGGCTGTTATCCGATCATTTCTCAAAATGGTTTTCGAGATTTCCCCGAGATTCTTTCAAAAATTGCCTCAACAGACGAATGGCCCATTGGATTAACACAGCAGGGGTCCCTGCTGTGTGAATCCTACTGGGGTCTGCCTGTCTGTAAGAGACGCGCAGTATGAGAGAGGCTGAATCAGTCACTCTAGCTGCGTGCCTTTCACAGGCGATCACAGGCCTTTTATTTAATTTGAAACATTACAGTAATTTAGCATGGGGTCTCCCAGAGCTGAACCGCATTGATTTCAGGTCTGGGGACCCCCTATTTCCTGAGATACAGGCCCCATTGTAGGGGCTGGTATCCCTGCCATGATAAAATCCTGTGGGTCACGTGACAGAGGGATACCGGCACCCCATAACGGGGCCTGTATCTCGGGAAGGAGGGGATCCCCTAGGCTGAAATCAACTTTGTTCAGCTCAGGAGACCCCTGCTCACGCACACTAGTATCAAACACCCCCCCCCCCCCCAAAATAAAAAAATCATTACCTTAGTGGATAGCTGCTAAGGTAAGGAAGCTGCTTACATTTTATTTTTATTTAGTGTGCATGAGCAAAGGGTCTCCTGAGCTGAACAAAGTTGATTTCAGCCTCGGGGACCCACTACTTTCCAAGATACAGGCCCCGGTATGCCGGTATCCCTGCCATGTTAAAATCCACGTGGGATCTAAACAGAGCAGAGGGATACCGGCACCCCATACCGGGCCTGTATCTCGGGAAGTAGGGTGTCCTCGAGGCTGAAATCAACTTTGTTCAGCTCAGGAGACCCCCTGCTCGCAAACACTATAAAAAGAAATAAAATGTAAGCAGGTTCATTACCTTAGCAGCTTGCCGCTAAGGCAATGAAGGGGTTAAGGCACAATACCGTAGTAGGTTTATTGGGGGCAGAGGGGGTGTGTGAAGGGGTATTTGGCCCTTGAATCACCCACCTACCCCCAATAAACATTACAATATTTACTACCCACCCACTAATACACACCCACCACCTGTGTCCCCACATAAAACATTTTTTCTTCTGCACAGGATTGATACTAGAGGCCGGCGGGGGTCCTCGGGTGGTCCCCGCCGGCCTGCGGTATCAATCCAGTGCATAAAAAAATGCAAAACATTCAAATAAATACACCCACCCCAATACATACAGTACAGTAATGGAAAAATTACTATTATCCAGATATGGATAATAATGCATTTGCCCATTTAAAATAAAACATAAATCAGCAGCATAAAATAAATTAAACTGGCACTTACCCCTGCAAGGATGAAGGCTGTCCTCATCCTCATGAGCGTCCTTGTCCTCCGTGGGCATCAACAGCAACAGCACAATAAAAAAAATTGACTGGCATGGTGGCACTCCCAGCAGCCACTATGCCATGCAATGGTGCACCTGCAAAAAATAAAAACATGCATAAAAAAAACCCACATTGCAATTCCTGAAAAATAAAGGCCAAAACACCAATTGAATGGCAAGGTCGCACACCCATTATGGCAAGGAGGCACACCCATGCCCTGTGGGCATGAGATGCCACTATGCAATGCAATGCAATGGGGAAACCTAAAAAAAATAACACATTAAAAAAAACAAAAACATATTTTTCTTATTTTTTTATGTCTTCACCCACCGAAGCAGACTCCATTTTTTTTGTACAAATTGTTAAACTTATTTTATCATTTTGATCATGTTACTTTAGCCAAGCCTGTTTTTAATTTATTGGTTTTAATATGTTTATAATTGTTCTTTATGTATTTAGTACTATTAGAGTACTTATCAATATTATTAAGATTTGGATGTGCACATGCGTCCTTTTATACTATCTCTAGTGATAAATCATTACGAGTTTGATTTCGTTTATCTATTATTAGTTGCTGGAGCATTCAAGCTTATATTTGTATATTTCCAATTGTCCAGTTTATGATTCTTCCCTGCATTCCTTCATTTTTCACTTCCCTGTCCCCCCTCTCCTTTCTTTCCCATCCCTAGTCTGTATATTGGCACTTTCTATTCATTGATACATTTTGTTTTTACATATACAATTCAGTGTCACTATTGTGGGTCAGTATATCAAATAATTTTATAATTACTTTTTAGTTGTTGTATCTCTGCATTTCCACTATGTGTTTGTCACCTTTAATTATAAGATAGGTGTTCCCCCTGTTGAGCCTGTTTCAAGACCTATATAAATCATTGTCCGTTCAATATATGATATCCCTTGATGAAGTGACTGCGATGTCATGAAACGCGTAGGACGCCTGCATGCAATTCTCCCTTCGGAGACCCATTGCCAAAATTGACGGAGGTTTCTCCACACTGTCAGACAAACCAGCGATGCTAGTCGATTGGTGCAGAGCATTGTGAACCCTTGAGACTATTAATGAATAAATAATATATAGGTCTAAAACGTATGTCTTATATCACATATATGCATTTATCAACCCAATATAACAGTGTTGGTGGCAGTGCTAGATTACTACTATGTGAGATCTACTACCCCAGTAAATAAAGTCACGGAAGAAAATGAAAAGGTATTTGGAGATGCGATTGGAAAGAGTCTAACAATTGTTTTCTTTTTCTAGATTCTTGGAGTTTGGTTGACCCACAGATATAGAAACCAGAAGGATCCACGTGCAAACCCCAGTGCGTTTCTTTGATTAGAAATTTTTTCTAAGACTACTTGATCTTTCAGTGTACTTATTTAATACATAATACTCTGCAGCTCTCTCAATTTGCTGTGGTTGATCTGTGTGAAGGAGAAATGTCTTCAACTGTGAACTTTTTCTTTTCTTTTAAAGGGACATAGAGTATATTTCTGTTAATGAATTGTGACGCTTGACAAGAGCAACCCCAGTTACCTATACCTTTTAGCCCCGGAGAGGGCGCTCATGATTTACAGCCAAGCACTACAGACTCTCTTGGTACTTTTCATAAGTCATTTCAGTGGTTAATATAATGATTTCTCCCTACCATATTCATCTCAAAATTATGTACAAAAGGTATTGTACGTCATTGGCTGTGTCATTCGTATTCACGATTGCCTTTTTACAGTATGTCAAACTTGTTATACAAGGAATGTTTTAATTATAGGAATGTCCTCAAGACCTTAGATTAAGATCAGTATTTACTCAGCAAGTAATGTTTGTACTGCACTTTTTAAGATTATACAAAGATGCCTTCTTGTACACACACACACACACACACACACACACACACACACACACACACACACATACACACACTTCTGTCAAACATCTCATCTATTTCATTTTAATAAAACACTATCTAGTTAACGTTAATAAAGTATTTAAATATCTGACTTAATCATTTTTGGATGTACTTTAATGTCAAACTATTAGTACAGAGGCTGATGGCATTATTCTAAGCAACCAGAGGAGAACCGGTTTGTAGTATTTAACAATTTTGCTGCCAGAAGGTCCTACACTACATTTCTCAGAAAGGTCTTCTGGCATCAAAGGTTTAATTAAATGGCAAAGTCAGCAAATCAAATAAATGGGACATGCTTTTTTGACTTAAAGATGGGTCGTGTGCTATTTGTGTTAACTTGGTGTAAGTAGGATGTAAGATGAAAATCTGAAGCAGAATTGCATAGTGTAATTGTAATACCTTTGATTAGTTGGAGAGTTGATTGATGAACAGTATTTTGTGCAAATCAAAATATGGAAACTTTTTTCATATTTTCTCACTCGTTCATGACTACATTCATGTGGCAATGTTTTCTTATTGTTAAACAAATCTAATAACAGAGCTCTGAATGTGTTGGAATGATGGAACTGCCATTCATTTTTGTGGGGTTCGCAACAGTTTCTGTCAAACTATTAAAACTGTGAATCCATACTCTTTGTCTTCTTCAATTACAGATTGGATTTTACCTTGCATTACAGTACTGAATGATAATAATAAGAATAATGATAACTTTATTTCATTTTTATTTCACAATTAAAGTATAGTGCATGGTACACAGCACCTAGGAATTTTACAGACACAGAAGGGAAAACTGTAATGTTGAAAGTGTTTGTGTGTTCTTTCTGTAAACAGGTGACAAATGCTCATAATGACAGATTTGTCGTGAAAAACGAAGGGTACTTGTCAGTTGGAGTGCAGCCCGCTTTAAGGAAAGCATTGATATATAATCATCTCTGAAGACTACAGAAAATATTATCATGCACTAACCTGTCATGCTCAAAAAAATTATGTCCAGTTCTTTTTACTGCAGAAAATAACAGCAGCACTATTATGGAACTGAAGTAAAATATGAGTTTATTGCAATTGACTTTGCAGTCCCAAAGGTCAATATTGTGACCGATCCGATGATTGCAATAAACACTTATTTTGATTCCGTTCCATGAGAGTGTCAGCATTAACTTCTGAGTACTATGGCCCTTATTCTGTAAAGTGTGATAAGTGCAGATAACGTGCATGAAAAGCCCCATTAAAGTCAATGAGGCTGTTCATGCGATAACACGTCATCTGCGCTTATCACACCCTACAGAATAAGGACCATTACTTTAATCAATAATTAGAGAGACTTACCATTTCTATATACTAGGTGGTGCAGTCTGTTTACTGTTGTATATCTAGAATAAGGGCCAATGTGTCTACTGTAGTTGACTGAAACGAAGTTCACTAGACCAGTTTCAGTTATTCTTTCCCTTGAACAAATTAATTTTGCACATCTGAGTCTTGCAACTATTTCCAAAGTCGTAAAGTGTTTATGGAAGGCATAAGGCCTCGGTCCCGCTGCGCTCGTTGGCGCGGGCGGCCACACGCGAGTTCCCCACCAGCAGGGGAATCCTCGCGAGCCGGTCGCGGTCCCCCCTGGCGGCACAGCGCACTACACGCTGTGGCGCGTCAGCCGCTAGGGGACACAAGAAAATGGTGATGTCTAGCGTTGACGCGTCACGTGGTGTGGCTGTGAGCCAATGGGGAGGGGAGGCTTCGGGAGGAGCAGAGGCTTCGGGGAGCGGGGAGGAGTGTGGAGTGAAAGCGTGAGTGCCTGTCTGTGTGTGTGTCTGAGTGCGTGCGTGCCTGTCTGTGTGTGTGTATGTGTGTGCCTGAGTGCGAGTGCCTGCCTCTGTCTGTGTGTGTGTGTATGAGTGCGTGAGTGCCTGCCTGTGTGTGCGCGCGTGTGTGTGTGTGTGTGTGTATGAGTGCGTGACTGCCTGCCTGTGTGTGCGCGTGTGTGTGTGTGTGTGTATGTATGAGTGCCTGCGTGTGTGTGTGTGTTTTACTTACCATCAGCAGCTCCCTCCTGCAGCCCGTGGAGGGAGGGAGGGGGGGGGAGAGTAGCGGGTCCCTCCGCTCAAGCCACACACCCCCTCCCTGTCAATCCTCCCACTCCCGCCCACCTCCCGCTCCCTACAGACCGCATATCGCGGTCTGTGTAGTGTCAGCGCACCGCCTGTCTGCAGTGCGGGCGCGCTGACTCTGGGAGCGGGGCCTTAGCCTAAGATGGTTATTACCGCAACCAGTGTGGCCGTGTAGCCAGCAGAAATTAATAAGCCTTGCTTTACTTTCTATGTAAGTCAAAAGGATAATTATTAGTAAATAATCACCTTCTTTGTTTTATGTAATAGTTTATAGAAATCTATGACTGGGTTACAGGTCTTGTCAAAGTGACTGTACTATTGACCATATTGTTTAGATGGGTCTGTTCCTTTTTTATTTTTTTCCCCCTGAGAGCCAGAATCTGTAAAATCGATTTGAATCATAAATAATTGTATCAGATGTGTTAATCTAGAAAACAAGATTGGGATACTAATGTTCTCTTTTCTAGTTAGGTAAGGCTTCATTTCAGAAACACGTATGTGTATGCAATCAGTGCATATATATATTTCATCATCAGTGTATTTGTTGTTTTGAATATTTATAAAAATAGGAACAATTTGAAGATATTTTTTATTTAGATATTATATACTCTTGCAAATAATATTTCCATCAATTTCAAAATATTTGAGCCAATATGTTAAAATGCACTTAATATTTGTGACTGTTCTGGTTCTCGACTTTTTTTCTTCTGCACAGGCTGTACAGTATACCCGCCCACACACACTTAATCCCACCTGGGCTGCCCCACACACACACACACCGTTAACCCCACCAGCCCTGACCCCAATGCAAAACCCCATAATGCATGATTTCCGCTTTCAATGCACACTAAACCCCTTCCTAAGGCTTTGCTTACAGTACTGGTCACGGCGACGACGCGCAGCTCTGTCACAGGTACTTGAAGTCCGTCGCGGGTGCCAAGTGTGGGCCCGAATGCGATGGCGCTGTGCAACGACGTGGTGACCGAAATCGCTGAAGCCAAGGATTTTTGTCTTGGCCAGCGACGGCAGCGTGACATCAGTGTCACATGAGCAGTTCAGCTAATGAGGGCAAACCGCTCACGTGACGTCACGGGCCACGCCCCCTGTCGCCCTCCCGAGGTCTCCTGCACCTCAGTGCAACAATCGCTATAGCGACGGCGACCGTAGCCATTACTATAAACTCAGCATTAGCCACATGTTTAGTAATTTAGCTGATATTAGGAACAATTTGGTGGGATATTTCAGTGCTCGGTGGCTGTCAATCACTGCCAAGCACTTAAAGTTTTTCCCTAGATTTCCTACCACTGTACATCCTAAGGCACAATGGATATTGGCTGCACTGCAAAAGGCAGCTATTTTTGCTGCTGGCTCAAAGTTTTCACTCAATTCTTTTGGGGGACACAGTGTGCACTGGGACCCCGATTGAGAAACACTTGAGAATTACAGCACTGAAGTGCTGAAACAAATTGCTGCATTATCTGGTAAATACTTACCTCATAAGTTACTGAATATATTCATAACTTTTATTTTTTCAGCTATATTTCTAAATTTATATATGTTACCCCTTCTGGGTGGGATCACACTGGTATTGCCCCTCCCCATCATGTGATGTAGGATGACTGTACAGAAGTGAGTGTCACTCCCTTGCATGTCTTGTGACCAGTGATGTCACCTTAAGGAGATGGACGGGTATATACATAGCTCCACCCAATGTTCTAGAAGAAGGTTCCTCTGAGTTCTCGAACAGGGCCTCACCGTGAGTCCTGTAAATGTGTATAGTTATGTATATTAAGAATGTACTATCACTGTTTATCATTTAAAGTTAAGGAAGGTGCCCTACATAGTTAGCACCCATAGTAATGGCCCAAAATTATCATGCAGGAAAAGGACTGAGTACTTAGCAGGAGTTCTCAGAGTAGTAACTCTGGAGCATAATACTGTAGGATCGGCCCCACCGGAAGGTCCTTCGTAACTGCTGATCCAATATGCATGGAAAAGGTATGCAGTCGACAGTAATGGGATACTTATCCCGAGAGCAGAGTTTATTCCCCATGGGGGTCCACTTGAGATGGGGCATTACTGATGAAATACAGTAGATTGCCAATCTAACCAATACTAAGGGAAACAAGCATAAGTACCTAACCGGCATATGAGAGAGAGCTACCGTGGGAGGAGCCAGAGTAACGTTATGAACTGCAACCAGTTAATGTCTTAATTTGAAGTCTGTCCTTGTACTGTATGGTGAGCCTTATAAACAGTGTTGAATTAAGGTCTTTTTGTACTATAAAAGTTCCTGGTGTCCATCTTTGTTACATTCAAGCATCCACACCCACCCTGCACCTACCCTGCACCCTGAACAGGTATGAGAGACTGAGCACTGCCATGCATATAGTCGATTAGATGTAAATGCCTTTAGAGCATGACAAGGAGGGCTACATGAATATTTCAGTATCAAACACACACGCTCCTCCCCACTTTCCAAGTAAGCAGGTTTTCTTTTCACACGGCTGGTTGCGACAGGTTCAGGACCATCCTTCCTCTAATTATAGAGGTATATGAGGATTTTAATCAGTTAGTTTTAGGACCTTCGATATTATGGTCATGCCTTGATGTGGCTCGCAGGCTTATACGTTTTGGCCAAAGGGTTAACTAAATGACCCTTTTCCAAGAGATTTATAGGTATTTCCGTGTGTATTTTTGTCACATTGGATGTTTCTCTGGACTTCTTTATTTTTTGTTTAATATATTTCAGTATCAGCTTGTAATATCTTATTAGAATTGCATACAGCACATATCCCTAGCCTCACTGACCTTGGACACGTACTACATTCTAATTTTTCAAGACTTGAGTACTGGATTTCCAAAAGTAAACTGTTTTTAAACACTTTGAAAATGATAATGATGGTATTTGGGACTAAGGCTACATTTCTAAAGCTACCAACAACAGAGTTACATCTCAGAACCAAATCTAACACCGTCCTAGGCCCTGTCACTAGTTTTACATATTTGTGCATACTGTAAGTCTTGACTCTCATTTAACTTTTGTGCAGCATATTGATACTCTGACATCCAAAAATATGCCAAACTAGGTGCACTATATAGGAACAAATCCTCCCTAAATCCACTAGTCAGAAAGTGCATTGCACAACACATGCTAATGTCAATTATAGACTATGGTGACATCGTATATGGAAGAGCACCCCAAACTCACCATAGATGACTAGACACCCTCTACAACTCAATATGCCACTTTTTCCTACAATATAACTACAACAAACATCACTGCAAAATGCTCCAAGTACTTGGTTGGCTATTGCTTGAGTCCAGGCGTAAAGTAAATTTTTCCTGTCTTGCCTTCAAATACTTTCCTGAGATTCAATAAGGAATCTGGTTGCTCTCCTTCTCTTACGTGCACATTTCAAGACTTCAGCTGTCTCCCATTTTAATCTTGTCTGTAACTGTTACATACGTCCATAATCATATATGATCTCTAACTGTCCAGAAATGTCTATAAATTGAATTTATAATCTCTGTTCAATTAATGTAACATGTATGGTCATCATAGCTCTGTGCACAGGACATACAGTACTTGGAAACGAGAGGTAACTCTCAATGTGTTATTTCCTGGTGAGACATTTTTATACCTAATTAAATTGAGGAAACACAAATCACTCTTTTGAGTCAACGATAGAAGCTACGTAGGAATGAATAACTCAGGATACTGAGACCTTTTTTCAGATTGAATAAAACTGCCTAAATCAGCTCATATACAAAAACATTGTCCCTCTTTTTCAGAGGAAATTACAATTATGGAAGCATGATGTTTTTTAAAGACTGAAATGGAAACTTGAGTGAACCCCAGGTGTACTCTTGAGCGATCTGTTTTTAAATGATATGTACTGTCCAAACTTAGCATTCCAAGACATGCCTCCTATTTATATTTATACCATGGATATTTTTGGATGTACAATATAAATAGTGTATTGTGCTTAAATTTGTAGCACACCTCGGTGAACAGGGATATTTTCGCAACTCTTCAGTGATCTCAAAATGTTCTTCTTTGTAAAACTGGCACACTATATTAATATTGTAATACATTCACAGACTCCAAAGCCCTTTTGGATAAAAAAAATATAACATTTATCTAATTAGGCACATGCAGTTGTTCATCTTACTGCCTATGGGACACATGGTTCCAAAGCGGATTTAGAGCCATATTTACTATGCAGTCTGCTATAAAATTCTTTCTGATGCTGGAAGTCACCTTACTTGAATGGGCTGTATTGTGTCTTCTAGTGCTGGAAGGTGACATAAGATTGCTTAGTATATTTTGCCCTAAATCTAGCACCAGACATGCCGAGTAGTCCTGAACAGTGGAAGATAGAACTGCAGATAAGTGTTGGAAGGAGAGGAAAGAAGGGTGGAGGAAAGGGGGAGTATCCATAAGTGTCACAATTTGTTTTGTTTTGTGTGCACACTAATTTACATGAACTAAAACTGCCACCTCCTCATCTTGGTACTGTAGTAGGAAAGCTTTATTGCAGAGTTTTGAGATATGTAATATGCAAATATACTTAACAATGATTTTGACTACTACAAATTAAATGCTGTCTTAATACACGTGTGTAGTAATACAGTGTAACAAGTTTTGTAGTAGTATTAGTGTAGTGTACAGGTAGATTCCCATTGTAGTTACCTTCCCCATTTTCTACTTCTCTAGGGTAACCCTAAAGTGTATCTCGCCACACCCTACCCAGAGCTGGCCATACTAGATTCTTGCAGAACTTACCTACTTGATTGCACCTGTGGGGAAAGGCCTGGGCAGATGACAGGCTCTGAGGGGCAAAGAAACAGAGCAACCACACCAACTTTGCAAAAATATGAGTCCCAATAAATTCTGTAATTGCTTTGTGACTTTATTTTCACTTGGTATGGACTTTATAGTGCTACAGTATTTGGTAAATTGTGTTTTCCTGTTTGAGTTACACCTATTGAGGTTCCTCTCGAATATGGTAGTATGGCGTGTGATTATGGGTAGTGCTCTCCTGAGCACACTGGCACAGGTCCTACAGATCGTCATGCAGCTTGTGCAGCCAGATGTCCTGTGTATTATCTAGTACGGGTTGACTCACATCTTTTGGATTTGCTCAGACACTGTCTAATCAGCCTAATCAGATAACGATCCTATTGTACGTCTGTGTGCCTGACATCCAGTAATGTGACCTTCATCTATTATTCTGTGTGAGTCCTGTCTATCCGGTGTTGGGTGCATTCTGTTTTAAACAAATACATTTAATTGGGTTCAGATTACACACCTTGTTTTATTTATTCTCCTTCACTACCTCTCACTTCCATACTTTCTATATCATTCCTCACTTCCTATTTACATGTTTATCTACCTATATTCTGATCTATCTATATACTTTTCAGACACCTACTGAATTTGTCTGCATAATAAACAATGAAAAAATTAAAATGTTATCAATCAGAAGAGCCCAATGAAATTGTAAAGATTGATTAAAAAAGGGTCAAATGTCTGAATGAAATGAGTTAATTGTTCATTGTCAATGTTTTATATTCCTGATGAAAGGGCTGTGCTCCCAAAACGTTGTGATTTCTAGCTGCACTTGTGATGAAAATAAAATGAAACACTTCGGTTTGCTTTGTGCCCCTAATCTTGTGCACGGTTGCTGTTTGTTGCGAAATTGGTACTAGTTTAAAATAGCTTAAAATAAAATAGATGTGCCTAAATAATATATATGAGTGTAGCCAGGTCTCCCCAGCGCTACCGCACCCCCCTCACCTGACTGCCGATCGCGGGGGCCGCCGCGTCCAATGGCGGCTCCGTTCGGCAGTGGCAGGGGAGAGGGCGGTCAGGTCCCGGCTCGGGGGTTGCCGGGGACGCGTGCGGCCGGTTGCAAAGGCCGCACGTGCATCTCAGGGCTCCCGGCGCTCCCGGAGCCGGGCGGATAGGGCGCCGCCATTGCGCTTCAACTCGCGCATGCGCAGTGAGTCCCCGGCGGCCCAGTTAGCTCGCACATGCGCAGGGAGGCTGCGAGAGACAGGGCAGAGTCGCGCATGCGCAGGGAGAACCCTAGAGCCAGGGAACAGTTGCGTGAGGGCAGGGAAGGCGCAGGAGAGTCGCGCGAGAGTAGAGGAAGTTAGTGAGAGGTTGCGGCGGCCATTACAGGTTTGTGTAGGCAGAGGGAAGGCACGCACGCGGCCTCAATGTTATTGTAGGGGCCTCGGGACTACAATTCCCATGAGGCATAGCGAGGCAGGCACCAGGTGCTTGATAGGAGCCAATAGGGCTGCAGGACTGCCCTAGAGGAAAGAGATACATTTTCCCGGGCTTTGCATGAGTCACGTCAGTTGGAGCAGCGGAGCTGAAGGGGAAGGAAGGATGCGGGGAGTGAGTGCAGCTCCTGCATCCTGATAGGTACCCTCACCCTCCAGGTAGGCCCCAACTCCCCACCAGGTTAGTGGGTAACTGATAAGGGACGGCCCTAGATAGGAAGGTCACCCTTAGTGTATGTAAGGTGCAGGTTTGGCAGTGCCACAGCGGGTAGTGCTGTGCACACTGGCAAATAGGCACAGTGTGTGCAGTGTGTTTGCTGCGGGTTCCAGGTTGCTGTGTTGAGTGTTGCATGTTGACGCTGCGTGTACTGAGTGCAGTGTGTGTGCAGCGTGTGTTACTGTCTGCAGGCTGACTGTGAGAACTGTGTCGGCTGCAGGCGTGTTAGTGTTAGGATTAGTGAGTTAGGAGCTGGTGGTTAGTGAGGTTTCTGGACTTGGGGTAGTAGGGGAGGGGGGTAGGTTATTAACCCCGCAGGCCCTAGAAGTTTCCCCAAGTCACCTCAGGTTGCGGTACATCAGGGACAGGCCCTAGGTTAGGGACCCTGTCATGTAGTGCCAAGGTTAGATAGGGATCAGCGGATGCTGCAGTTCCCATAAGGCGACTTGGGCTCAAGTCGGTGTTCAAAGATAAAGACTATCTCCCGGGTGGGATCACCCCTGGCGGACCCCAAGCAAAGATTCACAGCACCGGATCAGACGGGATCCAGGTCGACAGATCCTTTGAGAAGTAGTTGCAGGCCCGAGTGCAGGAGCACTCGGCAGGTACTCTACAAGTGCACCAACAGATCATAACATTCTATTAACACATAGTGGCAGCGCTGACCACGGGACAAGGGTTGGGCTGTGGGCACCGTGTGGGGATGTTATACTGTTGTGATGGTACTAGAGATGATGTAATAGTTGTCCTTATAAGTGTTTGTTCATTCAGTAAACCTGTTATCCCTAATACTGGTGTATCTGGTTTCTGAGTGGGTTCCTATGTTAGGGTCATTCTACATTTCCCTAGAATCCTACATAGGTGGAGGCGCTGAAAGAAGATTCGTTCCAGAGGATTCACCCCAGGCTCTCATTAGCGGAGGCTCAGACCTCCTGTGAGCCTGACAGGTATACGCACCACACCGGTAACACTACATGTTCTACTCACCCACACTACATATGAGATTGGGTGGGGTGGAATACCCGTTACATTTGGAGGCGCTGCTGAGATACACCTGGGGTGCCCTGTCCATTTTTTCCAAATTGTCCCGTCCCTATTTTTGTCGCCATGTTTGCGAAGTCCGGAGACGAGGTCCTTGCCTGGGCATTGAGGCAGTATATGGAGCCTGGCCAGGTAGTGGCGGTAGGAGGCATACCCGCTCGTATACCCGCGGTTAAAGTCCGGGAGTATATGTGTAAAATTCCTGGGTGGCCGTGGGCATGTGTCTTAGAGGAGGAACAAGATCCCACGTCCACATGGAAAACCATTTTGTTTGTTGTAACTCACACTGAGGATATATGCCTGGCAGAGGCACCGTCCGCGCTGTTCATGCCCGGGGGCCCCTCAGAAGGGTACCCCCTAGTCTATGCCGACCCAGCAAAATGGCGTCTCCCGCCAAACCAGGAGAGCGCACGTGCTGCTGACTGCAAGCCTGCACAGAAAGATGTCGCAACATTCTGTCCGGGTTTGGCGCGAAAATCAGAGCCCCTCCCCTGTGCTGTGAGTGACTCAGTGCAGAGCGAAAAACAATTCCTTGTAAAAGGTGCCCTTCCTTTAGATTCCACCAGGGGGAGCAAGCACGGTTATCTTCAACCTTACGTGGACGCTGTGATAGACACTCTGATCTCTGAGGATGAGATGATGCATGAGGATGAGATGATGCATGAGGATGAGATAGACTGTCAGGGGATACACCCTAATGTGTATGTGCCCTGGCGAGCGCCAGGAATAGATCTCCTTATGCTACTGTGCCCCTGCTTGCAAGAAGCCTATGACGAGGGAGCCGTTATGTCCCAAGTGCCACTAGACTTCAGGATCACCGAGGTGGATGGGGAGCCGTGTACGCAGTGCTTTAGCCCCACCTGTGACTGTCCTAGAGGTGCACTGGCATGGGAACCTCAATGTGATTGTTGCGGTGCAATTTTCTTGATGCCTATTGTACCCCAGCCTACAGAGTCAGCTAAGGAGCTAAGTGAACCCTTGGCGGAGAAGAGCGCGACTGCAGTGGAGGTACCGGAGCACGCCAGCTTTGTACCCACAACCACTGGCTGCATTTCAGGAGAATCTGGTGACTACCTTGCGGAGGATACTGTCATGAGATCTTCCGGGGAAAAGGTGGAAGTCCCATCGGTGGCGATGCGCCTACCGGCGAACCACCCCAGCGGTAATGCAGAGGATACAGAGTCTGCTGTGGTTCCGTGTACCCTGGAAGAGGTGTCTTCCGATGTTGCGGACCCTGCTGTGGGCCCGTGTGCCCTACAATGGTCAGTCCGACCTACTACAGAGGTACCATCGGTCCTAGAATGGGGACCAGTACCTAACGCCGACAAGGGTGAGTCGACTGCCCCAGGGGTGTCGGGGGTGAGCCTCCAGGTGACCGCGGAGCACGATGGCTCCTTAAGTCTGGTCGCCCGGGCGAAGGGCTCCCCTCTGCATCGCGTCCTGGTGGAGGTGTCCTCATTAGAAGGTAGCTGTCCAGAGAAGAGAGTGGACCAGTGTCTACCGACGATCCTTCCGGAAGAAGGGAAGCCCTTCGTCAGCGAGCCGAGTGGTAAGGAACCCCCTTGTTCCCCACAGACTCCGATGGAGGTGGCCGTGAAGAAGGCCAAAGCTACGGTTCCTGAGCGGAGTGTGAGCCCGTGTGCTCTGACACAAGTGGTCCCAGGACTGGGATCCAACGCTCCCGAGTTTTCAGCGCGTAAGTGGACTGTCCCAGAAGAGTTGGGGACAGGTCCCGATACCACCAAGGTGGGAACTGACAGCGTCCCCGAGGACCTGTTAGCCACCGTGATTCACCGCAGGGGTAAGGTGTCTACTTTTTCCCCCCTGCCAGGTGAAACCGAGACATTTCCCAGTGCTTGCTTCTCAGTGGAAGCCTCACAAGTCCGTAGGGACAAGGACTGTGTAAAGGAAGATCTAGGGAGACTGGCCTCCTTTACGCCCAAAAAGGAGCGTGCCATTCGCCAGGTGGTGGACCGCGGGAAAGGTCCTGGCCTCCTGGTCTACCGCATCCCTGCCGCGGATGACCGGGTAAAGGCCCAATTAAGAGACACTGGGCTACTCCTTCCACCAGGGGGAGGAAGTAGCGAAGAGCCAGAAACTGTCGCCTTAGAGTGTGCTCTCCAAGAAATTTTTCTGGGGGAGGCTCACGGACGCAAAAGTGAGGTACCCCCATCTGATCTGGTAGGGGCACCCCACAAATGGTCTCAGCCAGTCTCGGGTATTATTGAGTGTGATGTACTATGTAATCTGAGGTGTAAAGTCGACCTGATAATTGTAACAAATATGACATGCCGTATTTTATTGTGTAACCTTATGTCAGGGTATGGCGTTCTCCAAGCGAGGACGTTGGATTTTCCACCAGGGGGAGAGTGTAGCCAGGTCTCCCCAGCGCTACCGCACCCCCCTCACCTGACTGCCGATCGCGGGGGCCGCCGCGTCCAATGGCGGCTCCGTTCGGCAGTGGCAGGGGAGAGGGCGGTCAGGTCCCGGCTCGGGGGTTGCCGGGGACGCGTGCGGCCGGTTGCAAAGGCCGCACGTGCATCTCAGGGCTCCCGGCGCTCCCGGAGCCGGGCGGATAGGGCGCCGCCATTGCGCTTCAACTCGCGCATGCGCAGTGAGTCCCCGGCGGCCCAGTTAGCTCGCACATGCGCAGGGAGGCTGCGAGAGACAGGGCAGAGTCGCGCATGCGCAGGGAGAACCCTAGAGCCAGGGAACAGTTGCGTGAGGGCAGGGAAGGCGCAGGAGAGTCGCGCGAGAGTAGAGGAAGTTAGTGAGAGGTTGCGGCGGCCATTACAGGTTTGTGTAGGCAGAGGGAAGGCACGCACGCGGCCTCAATGTTATTGTAGGGGCCTCGGGACTACAATTCCCATGAGGCATAGCGAGGCAGGCACCAGGTGCTTGATAGGAGCCAATAGGGCTGCAGGACTGCCCTAGAGGAAAGAGATACATTTTCCCGGGCTTTGCATGAGTCACGTCAGTTGGAGCAGCGGAGCTGAAGGGGAAGGAAGGATGCGGGGAGTGAGTGCAGCTCCTGCATCCTGATAGGTACCCTCACCCTCCAGGTAGGCCCCAACTCCCCACCAGGTTAGTGGGTAACTGATAAGGGACGGCCCTAGATAGGAAGGTCACCCTTAGTGTATGTAAGGTGCAGGTTTGGCAGTGCCACAGCGGGTAGTGCTGTGCACACTGGCAAATAGGCACAGTGTGTGCAGTGTGTTTGCTGCGGGTTCCAGGTTGCTGTGTTGAGTGTTGCATGTTGACGCTGCGTGTACTGAGTGCAGTGTGTGTGCAGCGTGTGTTACTGTCTGCAGGCTGACTGTGAGAACTGTGTCGGCTGCAGGCGTGTTAGTGTTAGGATTAGTGAGTTAGGAGCTGGTGGTTAGTGAGGTTTCTGGACTTGGGGTAGTAGGGGAGGGGGGTAGGTTATTAACCCCGCAGGCCCTAGAAGTTTCCCCAAGTCACCTCAGGTTGCGGTACATCAGGGACAGGCCCTAGGTTAGGGACCCTGTCATGTAGTGCCAAGGTTAGATAGGGATCAGCGGATGCTGCAGTTCCCATAAGGCGACTTGGGCTCAAGTCGGTGTTCAAAGATAAAGACTATCTCCCGGGTGGGATCACCCCTGGCGGACCCCAAGCAAAGATTCACAGCACCGGATCAGACGGGATCCAGGTCGACAGATCCTTTGAGAAGTAGTTGCAGGCCCGAGTGCAGGAGCACTCGGCAGGTACTCTACAAGTGCACCAACAGATCATAACATTCTATTAACACATAGTGGCAGCGCTGACCACGGGACAAGGGTTGGGCTGTGGGCACCGTGTGGGGATGTTATACTGTTGTGATGGTACTAGAGATGATGTAATAGTTGTCCTTATAAGTGTTTGTTCATTCAGTAAACCTGTTATCCCTAATACTGGTGTATCTGGTTTCTGAGTGGGTTCCTATGTTAGGGTCATTCTACATTTCCCTAGAATCCTACATAGGTGGAGGCGCTGAAAGAAGATTCGTTCCAGAGGATTCACCCCAGGCTCTCATTAGCGGAGGCTCAGACCTCCTGTGAGCCTGACAGGTATACGCACCACACCGGTAACACTACATGTTCTACTCACCCACACTACATATGAGATTGGGTGGGGTGGAATACCCGTTACATGTATATATGCTCACATTTATTATTTCCTTTTCAACTTTGAAGGATTGCAATGACGAGGTGCTTCCTTTCAGTCCACTTCCAGTTTCTCCAGAGGACTATGTCCCTTCCGGTGAACGGTCACTCAATACTGACCTCTTCTTCCTCCAAACACCCTACTGTACTGCTTTCTCAGATAAAGATGTTTTGTCTTCCATGAGGCACCATGATGTTACAAAATTGATTCTGCCGTGGATGTGTCTGGAGGATGCCAGATACTATGCTCAAATAATTCAAGACACATTGTGAGTTGCTAGTAGTAAAGAAATTACAGAAAATACAACTCCTCGTGGGTTTGATATGTTTCTTTCTGTTTGTTTTCTCCTATTATATAATACTGAGGCTACATATCTGCTGGAATTCTAAATTAGACTTGTCAAGAGACTCAAGGGAGATATTATTTTCCAATTTTATTAGCTGTAATTGATTTTTAATGATTAATACAGGTAAACCTTGTTATAACGCGACCCGTTATAATGCGAATCGGTTATAACACGGTTTTCACGTGGCTCCCGTTTTAAAAAAAAAAATTAATTTTTTTTAAAATTTAATTTTTTTTGCACACTGCACACACACTGCACACACACTGCACACACACTGCACACACTCCCAGCACTCACTGCACACACTCACTGCACACACTCACTGCACACACTCACTGCACACACTCACTGCACACACTCTACACTGCACACACTCTACACTGCACACACTGCACACACTGCACACTCTACACTGCACACACTGTACACACTCTACACACCACACACTGCACACACTCTAAACAGATATCTCTCTTAGACAGGTAGGTCCCCCACAGACCCCAGCACCTTAACCCCTTGAGTGCCACAATGAACACCTTAACCGCTTGAATGTCAGTGTAGAGCAATGAGTGCTGTCTCTCTCCCCCTCCCCTGAAACGCATGGGGTTTAATGTAGCCCTACCTACAATTAAAAAAAAACTCACACCCGCACTGAAGTCATATCCCCCTGTTTCAGCCATATTAACCCCTCAGAGGATGAGACTTCCAGTGAGGGAAGCACACCCCCTCCTCCCCCTTTAGTCCTTATCTCTCCTGACACGGGGAGGTGGTGATCAGGACCGGTCCCTTGCTCTGGTGTCCTTCCTCCCTGCGGCTGCATGTGAGGACCGGTGTGCGGGTCTCCCCCTCCCTCCCCGGTACCTGGAGGATAAGACGCTGGAGCAGCGCACCCACTCGCTGAGGTCGCACATTGCCTGGTAGCCGGGGTCCCTCTCCTTCTCCCTCTCCATGTGGTAGGCGTAGAGGGCCAGCAGGATCCCCAGCGTGCACACCGCGTACCGGGCCCCGCTCTCCCATCGGCACAGACACTCTCAGCACGGGCGCCGCCATCTTAACCCCCGCTATGCTGCGGAGGGCCGGTAGATGTGGGGGCCTGGGGGGGAGGAAATGGATGCCGGTGGTGGGAGGACTCGCCGTTGCTAGAGAACGTGTAGGGCTTCCTTCCCTCCTCACTCCCTCCCTCCCAATCAGGCGGGCGGCGGCCATTTTTAAAAAAAATTAGCGCGACCCCGTTACTAGCGCGGTGGTCTCGGGGTGGACCCCGAGGACCGCGCTATAACCGGGTTTACCTGTATAAGTATTTGAAATATATTATTTATTCTCTTTATAATACTTTCAGCTGTGTAAATATTTTATACACTTTATTTTTTACACTAATGGAATATATATATATATATATATATATATATATATATATATAGAGAGAGAGAGAGAGAGAGAGAGAGAGAGATAGAGATAGATGCAGAGGTATCAGTACCGTGTTAGCCGAGCTTTAATAATCAAAAAAGAATAGACGATACCGTTCTGTGGCTAACGAAATGCTTTTATTCTTGCACCAATACTATAAAGAACAACCAACTACAGACTTCTCTATACCGCAAACCTACAGACAGAGCCAGCTATTTGAGGGACAACAGCTTCCACCCGACACACACCAAACATGCAACCATCTACAGTCAAGCCATACGATACAACCAGATATGCTCCGACACAGCAGACAGAGACCAGCGGATTAAAGCCTTGAGATCAGATTTTATAAACCGTGGATATAACCACAGAATTGTAGACCAGCAAATTCACAAAGCCACCAGAATACCAAGAAGTTATCTCCTTGAATACAAACAGAAGGAGACAAGCGACAGGGTACCTTTGGTGGTCACATATAACCCACACCTAGGAGCCCTACGCAAGATCGCCAGGAAAATACAACCCATCCTCCAGGAAGATACAAGACTGCAACAAGTCTTCCCTGAAGCACCCTTATTATCATACAGACAACCCCATAATCTCAAGAATATTATGGTGAGGAGTAAAGTATTCAGCAGTACAACTGAAAGCGGGACGAAACCATGCCAGGTCCCAAGATGCAAAACCTGCGCAATGCTCTACACAGCGGACACAATACAAATATCACACAGGAATCGGGAATACAAAATCAGAGGAAGGTTCACCTGTTCCTCCAGCAATGTCGTGTACCTCATCATGTGCATGCTACTACATAGGTGAGACAGGGCAGGGGCTAAACAAGAGAATGAACCTGCATCGCAACAGCATCACACGCGGAACAAGAGACAGTCCTGTCGGCGAACATTTCTCTGACTCTGGCCATAAGATGAACGATCTGAGGGTTGCCATACTCAAAGGTAATCTTAAAACACCGAAAGAGAGACGGTTGCATGAATACAAATTTATGCAACTGTTCGGGACACTTAGCGGTGGCCTAAACAGAGATCGAAATTTTATGAGTCATTACTGACACAAGTGGACTCTCTTCCCATGAGCGCTAAAGGCCATGTCTGTACATACTGTGCTATATGTATGCACACACAACTGTCTCGTACACATACTAATACTCCTTGTTTTTCCATCCCTATACACCAATAGGGACCACGTAGTATCCACACACACTTTTAGTTGTGCTACAATCTCCCACATTTCCACACCTACCCACACCATTTATATCCACTCCCACTCCACACACACCTTTTGTAAAGCACTGTATATACTGTGGGGGCTCCATTCATTTATATTCACACAGATACACACCACACACTCTTACATCACTTGCTTTCAGGAACCTTTTGACACCTCTAGCCATAAAACACATCCACACCGGGGGAAGGACTAGCACAGATAACATTCCAAGAGACACTGTTTTTAAGTATACCTTTTTCTTGCTTCATTCATTGTAACATCGCCGGAAGAAGAGATCAGTGTATCTCGAAAGCTCGCATAAATAAAAGCATTTAGTTAGCCACAGAACGATATCATCTATTTATTTTTTGATTATATATATATACACACACACACACACACACACACACACATTTGTAGCATTTACACTAATAGATATCTTCAGCACATCTTAAATATCCACTTTTTTTTTTTTACAGGTCTTATCTGACCATGTTTACAAATGATTTTAAAATACTTGTATACAGGCATACCCCGGTTTAAGTACACTCACTTTAAGTACACTCGCGAGTAAGTACATCTCGCTCAATAGGCAAACGGCAGCTCACGCATGCGCCAGTCAGCACGTCCTGAACAGCAACACCGGCTCCCTACCTGTACCGAAGGTGTGCGCAAGCGGGGAGACTATAGAGCCTGTTACAAATGCGTTATTTACATCAGTTATGCACGTATATGACGATTGCAGTACAGTACATGCATCGATAAGTGGGAAAAAGGTAGTGCTTCACTTTAAGTACATTTTCACTTTACATACATGCTCCAGTCCCATTGCGTACGTTAATGTGGGGTACGCCTGTACAGTACTTGTAAATATCAGATTTTAGTAAAAGAGGCACAAATGACCCACATGTAACCCTTTAAACATATCACTGTCATTAATAGACATTGGTCCTAAAAGGGATTACTCTTTAAGCAGAGTAAAGGATTGTCACTAGGTGGTACAGAGTTCTAGGGGTGATATCGGTCCAGGATAAGTTATTGTTATATCTTGTATTGGCCCAATATATTTCATTATACATATGAAAGTATATCTGAAAAATAATTTTGTGAGGTCTTAAAAAGCTTGTATATAAATTGTATCTATGAAACTATTGATACTGCTGAGATATTTGAATTAGTCAATAACCAGAACTCCTATAGTTTAATCTGCCCTATCTATTGATCGAGCTCAGTAGACATAAATGAATCAATGACGCACCAAATTCTGCTGGTGTGTATGCATTTTATGCACAGCATAAATTATTCATTTACGGTTACAATATCCAATATGGCAGTGTGAATTCTGTCTATTTTGAAACGTGGAAGATACATTCCCTGCTAACCCTAACAAAAGTGTAGCATTTACCATGTAATCTAAAACATATTGATTAAAACAGATGAACAACATATTTATAAATACCCTCAAGTAGATTTATTTAAAAAAAAAAAACCCCATTTGCTTTCAGTTAAAGCACATGGCACATATTTTAAAAAAAAAACAATTATTTCCTTAATACACCACTAATTTTATATTGTTAGTTTAGGAACATAATATTACTCCTGCATACACATCAACAATATGAATATTAAATCCATCTATAAAAGTCTTCTATGTTGAATGAGGTAATTTACAATTCAGTCTTCAGCAGTTTCATGGCTTTCTTCATGTTTTCATACACTAAAAGCAAAAAGAAAAGCAATGTAAATCCGTGAATACAATGTAAATGTTTATTATATGTTAACACACATCAAAAGACCTTTGGGAAAGTTGCAATATATAGAGTAATCTATGCACAATGACATTTAACAATCATGTTTAGCTTACAGGTTGATAAATGGGAGCATACACCAGGTTGTAAATAAAGTGACTATAATTTATTTTTCCTTATTGCGTCATGTAAACAATGCCATTAGAAATCCAGGTCATAGTTACAGAATACTTGTTAAAGGCAGGCTCATCAGAAAATATGACCCCCAACTGCAGTACTCTAGGTTATTATTTTGCATAAAGTCTCTGGGACTCCGCCACGCAGCTGTTACAGGCTGGTGGCTGGCTTGGTAGGATTAATGCTCCGGTTGTCCCATTCAGAAGCAGGGATCCACACAGCGTTAATCCTCCCAGGCCCCTTTCTGTTTTCGGGGCTGTGATCGCACGCGGCTGCACTACAGCCCGGCAGCCAAGGTCCGTAAGTCTGGCTACATCTGTAGGTGTCCGCTTGTGTGGATGTGCTCTATTTCATATATGTCAAAAACGAAAAAATACATCACAAACTTGATGCATGTATTCCACTTAGACTTTTTATATGGCTGGTAGACAACTACCTGGGTTCCCGATGAGTGGAAATAAATGCACCGTACTACTGTACATGCGTGTAGAGAGTCACCCAAAAAATAACATTGGTTCCATAATGTAATGATTCACAAATGGCATTGTCTTTTTAATTTAATAACTGAAGCAATTTTGATGGGCAAGTAGAATAGAAAATAGTATGGATTTTGCTGCAAATACTGCTGCTTTTAAAAAATATATAATCTGGACATTGGTCCAGCTTGATATTAAGAGAAACATTAGGAAAATGTTGTTAATGCTGAAGGTAGGGAAAACCAAGCAGAGAAACAATGTTGAAATATTGTTAGATGTACACACATTACAGTATGTTTAAACCCAGGCAATTATTACAAGCATCCTGTGGAATTTAACTACATATCATTTCAGACACACAATGAAGTCAAAACGAACTCTTTAATAACCAGAGACATTAGCAGGTTATGACCATTTACAGTATGTGTACACATTGTATATCTTGTCTATGAAATTATTCTGCAATTAGTAAATACAATTCTGATAGAAATGTTCATTTTAAGATGCACATGTAACACTTACACAAATCAATGTCTGTTGGCTCATATGTGTAGCGGTGGTTTGAATATTTTCCAGGAATATCTGCTCTAACTACCAGGGAAGGATCTGTGAGGAAGACAAAAATGTTGTTTATTATTCTGTAAAATAATACACTGACCGGAAACGGATTAGGATAATTTGTAGTGTGTGTATATATATTTTCCTACTGTAGGAATGGTTTATAATAGTTGCATAAAAAGAGGCACATGTTTATTAAGCTGTGTTATGCCATAAGACCCCTTCTGATGTCGGAAGACACCTTATGACCCATTCAAATGGAGTATTAGTGTCTTTTAACCCGTGTTCTGCGGAACCCTGGTGATCCACAGGAGGTTATCAGGGGTTCCCAGAGAAACATTTGGTAATGGAGGATATTTTACTATTCAAGACTCAATCATTTATTGTTTGCTATACTTTTTATTTGATATTTGAGAAGTGGTATTAAATATTATACCATAATGTTCTAAATTATATGTTGTACCACAGCAATAGTATTCCACATACATATAATAGTTGGGTTCTTAGTCTTACTACATTTTTAAAGGTATCCCGAGTTGCTATATATTTTGAAAGATTCCACAGTTCTCAAAATGTTGAAAGAATAAACAGTGTGTGTGGGAGGGAGGTGTTGTGTTAAATGGAATAAATTCATATAATGGATATGAAAGTAAGAAAGAGGAGAGTTACTAAATGTGAAATCGATGTGTCCATAGAACCTCAAAGCAACTTACATAGCGTTATATATGTATGATGTTAACATAGATAAGCATCATTATCAGATTGATAACATTTCTAGTTTGGGTTTCAATTAATTATGTGTCACTTAAGGAAAAACACAAACACAAATGCATGCCGTTGCTTAAAAAAAAACCTGCATCTTGATGTAACATTGAATATTTCCTTTTTTATTACCGTATTTCCTCGATTCTAAGACGCACTTTTTTTCCCCAATTTCACATGTCTGAAATAGGAATGCGTCTTAGAATCGAAGTACAAAAAAAAAAAAACTGCTAGGGGGCGCTGCAGAAGGAGGGCGCTGCAGCTTTCAGCGTTTTACCAAAAGGCGCGGTAGCCGGTGCTTGAACCACGGCCCCCCGCCCGCTCTCCCCCTGTGACTCTCAGTTGATGTTGCTTGCTGGGTTGAAGTGCTGGCATAGATGATTTCAGCAGTGCGGCTGCCAGCACCACGAGCCCACCCACCTCTGCGGCCCACAGTGGTGCGGCGGCGGCACACGAGCCATCTGCCCGCCACTCCTCTGCTACTCACAGCGGTGCGGCGGAGGCAACATGAACTGCCTGACTCACAGCTGTGGCTGTCGGCCCCAGGAGCCCTCCCCCCACCCCTCTGCGACCCGCGGCTGTAGCGGCACCACGAGCTGCCCGCTTCCCCCCCCCCCGCTACTCCGCTCCCCCTCCTGCTATTCACAGCTTCCAGCCCCACGAGCCCGTCACCCCCCTCCTCTGCTACTCACAGCTGTGGCTGCCACCACCAACACTCTGCCCCCCCTCTGATACTCACAGTTTCGGCTGCCAGCCCCACACGCCCTTCGACCCCCTGCCCTGTCTCTGTGTGTGTCTCTGTCAGTCTGTGTGTGTGTGTATGTGTCTTTCTGTGTGTGTATGTGTCTCTCTGTGTGTGTCTCCCTTTATTGTCTCCCTCCCCCTTCCCTCCATTGTTTCCCTCCCCCTTCCCGCCATTGTCTCCCTCCCCCTTCCCTCCATTGTCTCCCTCCCCCCTTCCCTCCATTGTCTCCCTCCCCCTTCCCGCCATTGTCTCCCTCCCCCCTTCCCTCCCTTGTCTCCCTCCCCCCCTTCCCTCCATTGTCTCCCTCCCCCTTCCCTCCATTGTCTCCTTCCCCCCTGCCCTCCATTGTCTCCCTCCCCCACTGCCCTCCATTGTCTGTCTCCCCCCCTGCCCTCCACTGTCTGTCCCCCCCCTGCCCTCCACTGTCTCCCTCCCCCCTGCCCTCCATTCTCTTCCTCCCCCCCTGCCCTCCATTCTCTTCCTCCCTCCATTCCCCCATTCTCTCCTTCCCCCCCATTCACTCCTTCCCCCCCATCCATCAATTCTCTCTCTGCTCACCCGATACCTTCTCTCTCTCTCTCCCCATTCTATGTCTGCCCCTCTCTAGTGTAGATAAATGTATGCTACTGTCTGCTAGTTTAAAAAAAAAAAATCTGCACATTTAATATAGGGGGTTTGTTCCCCCCAATTTTTTTTTATTAAATCAAGAATCGAGGAAATAGAATCCTTAGAATCTTAGAATCGAGGAAATAGGGTAATTTTCTTGCTTTTCCTATAGACATTGAGGCCCTAAATATGTTCATTATTGCCGAATACTAGTAACTTACCCACAAAGACGATTTTGGGAACATACTGGCCATCGAGTAACAGATTCTTATCTGTAGGGTCATACTGAAACAGACATAAGAAACAATAATTTGAGTAATTTAAGGCTGGCACATTCTTTCACGCATACTGTATTAACACTATGGCAGGAGTCATGAATCAGCAATGCTGAACATTGCGCCCGATCAATTCAATGGCAGTTACCGCACGATCGGGCGCGATTTCCTGCCGCACAGCTGTGTGATTCACGGCCTATGTATCAGGTAATCTGTCCTTGAGCGTAATATTAAGCATCGTTTTTATTTCAAATTGGATAGGTTTTTTTAGGGATACAAAGTTACACACTATTAATGGAGACAAATAGCACAAATAAAGCATTGGGGTGAATAGGCAAATTAGTGTCAAATAACTCCTCTCCTAACACCTCATATCATAGCAAATAACCACTCCCCAAATGATAATCCTCACAACACATAGAGGTTTACTTAGTCATGGCTTAGGCAGGTTTGCTGGCGGGTATAAACAGCAGCAGATTTTCTGAACCTTCAAATACTTCCACACTTAAAAGCAATTATACTTCTTCTTCCATATATCTAACTCTGTTTCTTAAACAGTGAAAAAACTGGAATAATACGTCCATACATGCAAGCTGGGATGGTTTTGTCAGGTGTCCATCCCACAGATATACTATATAAACATGTCATATTTGTTTCATATTAAATGAAGTGATTATTATTAGTTAGACACCAACATGATTTAAAGCTGCACATTCGTATATGTTTTCTGATATTTATATTTGACAAGAAATTCGTTTTCTAATTTATTTACCACACATTAAATCCAGTTAGGCCATTCATCTTTTGGAGATTAAGTAAAATCAGAAATAATCGAGAACACCCAAATGGTTTTGTTTTTAATGATGGTAGTGCTTGTACTGTATGACCACACTGTGGGTGAAATGAAGTAACCTGTGAAGTCTGCCCTGCTTTTAAATGCATCTCCACCTGGTGGTAAAAAAAAAAACCCAGTCCAAACTGCTATCAGAAATACTGCTCCGCCAATCCTAATCCACAGCATGTATTACTTTTTATTGATAGGCTGGGGGGTAAACTCAAAATCGACATCAATTACACCCCTGTTTGGACACTGCCATACACAAGACACTGCCAGTAATAAAATGAAGGTCGTCAATTATCAGATTCTGCAGACTGTAAAACTGGGGGGGGGGGGGGGGGAGGGGGAAACAGATAATTGTTTTTAACCCCGGGTTTGACAAAGTCCCATTGCTTTCTATTATATTTTTTTCTTTGATAACGTTCGTGCTAATGCTTATTCCAGGTTTGCAACTTAGCAACTTGCAAACTCCATTGACACACAGTCAGGTCTTACAAATGACAGGGATATCGCCCAGAATTAGGCTCAAGCATCATTGTGTATGTTGTATGGCATTCATGTCAGTTTTTAACATATTTTTGAAATGACTCAATAAAAATTACTTTAAAAAAAGTACCAATAGTTACTAGGATTACTTACAATAACATTAAGAAGTACAAACTTGTCTGCAATTGCCTGGATGCCTGGGTGTTCGGAAAATGCTTTCTTGAGAGCTAGAAACGAAAATCTCATTGTTAAAAATAATATCTGTGTTATTTGTATGGCCATGTATATAAATACATGTATTGTGCAAATTACCCCATACCACGGATAGCTAACTCCAGACCTCAAGAGCTACAAACAGGTCAGGTTTTCAGGATATCCCTGCTTCAGCACAGGTTGCTCAATCGAAGCCACCTGTGCTGAAGCAGGGATATCCTGAAAACCTAACCTCTTGGTAGCTCGTGAGGACTGGCATTGGCTACTCCTGTCCTATACCAATTGCAGTGACCTATTACAATGCTAATTGCCCTATGTTACTATGCTGGTTGAACCCAGTTTTTCATAGACAACTTAAGTTACTATATTATGATATTGTGTAAGTATATCCTACTGTATGTGTTTTTACTCGCTGTGCAATGGCTTTCTTGTATACTGGCTCATTGAGTAAAGACACTGACTGGCACTGAGTTTGAAGCAGGGGAACCTGGTTCAATTCCTGGTGTCGGCTCCTTGTAACCTTGGGCAAGTCACTTTATCTCCCTGTGCCTCAGGCACCAAAATATAGATTGTATGCTCCACGGGGCAGGGACCTGTGCCTGCCAAATGTCTCTGTAAAAACTAGCATCGCTATACAAGAATAGCTATTATTATACTATGTGTAGGTTTTAAATCTAGCATAACATCATTTTGCTTTGTAAATATTTCATGCAACAGTATTTAGTAGAGGTGTTCACATTTGCTTTGTACAGTTTTACAGAAACTCCAAATTAAAGAAAAATTAGCAAAAACTATGCAAAGCAAATTTGACAACATTTACTCATCTCTAGTGTTTGGTTTAAATGCAATGTAGAATATATAGACATGTTGACAATTTTAGCCAACATTGGCAAATATTTTCCTATAAGTTGTAAACTTTGGGCTAAAGTTGTTGTGAGAATTACATAACCAGGGTTGTTGGTTTCTAGCCACAAGTCCATGCAATTGTGTGCAAATGCTTTGTACATCTCTGTCTATGTTTATTCAAAACTCATGACTGTCACATGACAATATGCTTTTATACTAAAAATAAGTGTATTTACTGTTTCCTTCATTAAAACACTGCGCAGAAACAGATTTTTTTATGGTTAAAAATGTGGATTTGAATAAACATTGTGCACTGTGAAAATATTTACACATTCAGCATCAACATTGCACATGTGGTACAATATCTTTAAGTACAGTGTTCGTGTGTGTGTATACACACCTTTTACAACCTTAAAAGCTCACTTACATTAACAAATGTATATTTTTTATATTGGTACAGGGGTGGTATCACATCCTGCTTTTATTTTCTTTAACCCATTTTACCTTCCAAACCTTTTTTTTGTAAATACAGTATAACAAATGAAATTGATCCAAAACATATAATTTCTCGATATTATAAAAAAAATATTTATATATAGATTTATATTATGTAATTGTATGTTATCCTATTCCAATCCTAGATTAATCGTAGTGTGTATATATGTGATTTTAAATAGCCTCTAATTTATTATATTCATATTTTATCTGTAAATGAGAAATGAGAATGTTCAAACGTGCATAGTATTTTCTGCACCAAATGGCATTTTTAGACCTTTACATAAACATTTAGAGATTACGTTACCTTGAGAGTGGGGACAGTCATCTCTGTGGTTAATAACCATTAAGGGTTTGTGTCTGAGGGAAAAAACAGATATGTTTTAAATACTTTAAATGCTAATTAACCCCTTTTGTACTTAAATGCTTATCTGAAACTGAAACGATTACACTCCAGCAACTTCTAAGCATTTTGTGTGTTTCTCCACATGTCTCTTACACAGAAGCTGGCATGTGGTTCATACAGTAGGTATGTACTGTATAGGCTTAGAAAACTATCAGTTTGAGGCCTGGACATTTGCAGTAAAAGTACTGCAGTAAGGGCTCTTAAACATGACTGTATATATCCACCTATATATACACAATATAGGTTGTTACTAGAGACATAGAAAAAAAGTGTGTGTGTGTGTGTGTGTGTGTGTGTGTGTGTGTGTGTGTATATACACATACATTATATATATATATAGCAGAAAATAGCCGTGTTAGTCCAGTTGCGATAGTGCAGAATAAATGAGTTCTTCAGTATTAGGTGATACCTTTTTTATTGGACTAACAATTTATGTCCTATGACATAAATTGTTAGTCCAATAATAAAGGTATCACCTAATACTGAAGAACTTATATATATATAACCCCTATAGCGTGATACTGTATGGGAAATGTAATGATGTATAAAAAGGAGGTCTCTTGGACTTGCACTCACAAGAGGACAAATATGAACAGCATGTATGAGATAAAATCTCAATAGTGGTGACATCACTATCAGGGTATACAGCAGTCCCTTTGCCAGGGGAAAGCAGGGAGCTCCTTGAGCACAGCACCGCTGGTGTCTGGTGGGTGAGGAGTTGTTCAGGGCCGTGTTTGCAATTCTCTACAGTTGAGCTCCCAGGTGCCTCCCAGTTATTGTGTCACTGGCAGTGTGCATGCCCTCCTACTTCCACTATACATCAGACTGGTGACTATTTTCCTGCTGGGAACGGACTGCTGTATACCCTAATAGTGACGTCACCACTTTTGAGATTGTATCTCATAAATGCTGTTTATATTTGTCCTCTTGTGAGTGCAAATCCAAGAGACCTGCTTTTTTATTTTTTATACATCATTACATTTCCCATACAGTATCACGCTATGGAGCTTGCGCTTCTTTTTCTTTTTAGGTATTCTTAATGTGACAACACCACTACTGAAGCTGCAGCCTGCTCCTGTCTGGATTCACCATCATATCTGACATTGGACTATTTCACAGCTTTTCGTCGTTCGGTTTGAATATATTTTATTGTCTGCATTATAATTGTTAAAGTTTAATATGTCTTGCACTCTTTAGGCTATTTTATAATTTTTTGGGCACATTCACACGTGGCCCTTTTTATTTATTCTTTTTTATACTGGGTATAACCACCTTATCTTATTACACACATATCTAGGAAGCACATCATATATATACATACATATATACACACACACATTTTTTTTACAAGTTGCCTTCCTCTGGGATTTATAGTGTATCCTGCACCCAAATGTTTCTTTTTAATTTACTTTGAAAGTTTAATGTATTGTTTGCATCAAGTAGTCCATTTTTAGCTGGTAAGCATTTCCCAAACACTTGAACTCTGTTTAAAATACACACAATACTACACTAGATGGCACCCCTGATTCGCTTGATACAAAAAAAAATCTGCAAAGTGCTTACGAATTCTTGGATTGGAACAAAGCTTCCTCGTACGTCTGAACCCAGTTGAGGTTATCACCCCACCCTGCAACAAGATACCACAGTCAATTATTTAACAATGTAGGTGTGGACAATGCTCTACAGATAGCAAGCAAAGAACGTTGGAAAACTCAGCAAACTGCTGGACTGATCCATATAAGAAGACATAATGGTGCAGTGAGCACTTTGAATAGTAGATTTAAAATTGATGAGACTGAAGATTAATTTACATAACTAGGACATACAGTACATGAGAGGTGACGAGAACCAATGGAGGGTAGGACTAATTACGTGTATGTTTCTTTTGTACTGAGCATAACAAATAGGGAAATATAGAAACTAGGGTGGGGGTGGGAATACTTTACCTCTGGAGAGTGTTTGGGGTGATTTTGTGACTTTTTTGTCTTTTATTGTGGCGTCTTTGGCTAGAGTGAAGGAGGTAGCTACCAGGAGGAGAAACACGGTCTTGAGAACTTTCTCCATGGTGAGTTCTGAAATAAACCACACAAATGCAACAACACAGTAATTCCAATAATCAGTCACCATACCAGCTAAAGAAGGCTGGAGGGCTTCACTACTCTTTGAAATCTATTTTCGATTGCATACTTTGTAGGACTGCAAAATGATACAACTCAAAAAACATACATATCATTTTTTTCAAATTAAATGTAGCCAGGATGCCAGTGTTAACTAATATCAGTTTCCTGGTTACAAAACGGGTCCAAAAAAAGTTATGGAAAACCACCAGGGATTTATCACAGAATAAACCCCCATTAACAGCAATGTTTCTTTTTGATAAAACTGGTAAAGTATTTTATTACAGCAAGGAGACTTGAAATAGCCACTGTTTCAAAGTGGTCTAAAGTGTATTACTGAGCTGTATTTTTTTTATACAGTTGGTCAAACAATATTACCATTTTTTATGCTTACTGCTTAGCCTGTCATAATACATACTTAAGTATACATTCAGATTTCCATACATATATATTTCAATAGTTCTAGTAGTGTTTAAAAAATGTAAAATACAGGTAGAAATGAATTAGAAGCACTTTTTACATTAGCTTTATGAATGCTCCATAGTATTACTAAAACTTGAAAGTGTTTAGTGAGCTGTGTACTTGACCTATAATCATTATTTACAGTTCATCTCAATCCTAACACTACATTGTATAGGTTTACATTATATTGTTTTCATCCCTGCAGTGTTGGAATAGAATTCTATGCGTTGTTGTGCAATGCTCCCCTCATCCTTCCAGTGCTGCAGAGATTGCATTACTACCATTCTGTATTATTTCAAACATGCAGCTGCCATTTCAATAGCATTAACAGGCAATGTGTGCTACAATAACCCGTTCAAGTGCTTTGAGTAAAGCAGAAATAATAAGGCACAAGCAAAATTAGTTGAAGAAATACATTACTATCTTGTACAGATATAGCAAGCTCACAGGCTATTTAGGATGGCAGACTTTCCATGAACACCTGTTGCATAAACAGAATACAGACCTAATGAAACGGTTTCCTTGGTTATTCAGAATGAACACAGCCAAGAGAGTATAAAAACGTCTTTGTGGAACCTGTGTCAGACAATAAATGACTAAAGATGAAGGAATTCCTTCTTTCTTGTGTCCTTATTGTTTATTTCCTATGTAACCTAATCCCAAGTACCAAATGCTGAAATAGTAGACAGCCAACTCACCTTTTCTCCAAAGTTAGGAAAGGGTTTTAGCTGTAGATAGTAACTTCTGGGAATTCAGATCTACAGTATTTATACACCTGTGCACACTTGGTCTCCGCCCCTACCCCCCCACATCACAATTTAAATAGTCCTGTTACATACCTTCACTGTCTTATTTGTACAATGTTCTTGTTATTAAACCATGAATAAACACTCCACTCCCTCTAAACTGGTGATTATCATCATGTAACATTTGCTACAATTAACTCTAGTTTTAAGCTAACGCTTGATTGTATCTTTATTTCTTGAGGAATTGGGCACGAATCCAAGTACAGGTAAGCTTAAATGGGAAATAGTGATTTGCCTGAAGGCTGATCTGTCCCTGTGTGATTGGATGCCGGCATCGCCCTAAGCAATCTCTATGAATTTCTATGATAAAGTAAAAGTTACAATGCAAAAGCTAGTTTAGTATCTGTCCTGTAATGGAATCAGCACACCCTTGGCAAACTTTTCAAATGTGTTTGACCTTTTTCACATTTATGCCATGGTTTTTTTTACACACCATATATTCAGCTCAGGTATTTTTTTTTTTTACTTAAACCAATCATATCATTATAAAGAAGTTACTATATTAAGGTTAAAACGTGTTTCACATTAAAATACTTGTATTTTGTATTGTTATTTGAATGTCTGGAATTGTCATGTAAGTTCTATTACTTTTATTACTGTAACTATTCCTTGTATCACTAGTTTTCTTAGCAACAGATTTTGTAAAAGAGCTTTAGAAGTCCATTTTTATATTTCTTATATTTTTATAATTTTGCAGAGACTTTTGTGATGTATACTTGTAAAAACAAGATACCCATTAATATCTTGGAATGTACAGTACTTTTCATTTTATTCTTCAATAAATGCATACTATAATGGGATTCTGATATAGAGCCTTACATTTCACAACAAGCTTCAATATATTGCTGGCTATTCCCTACTGGCTTTAACCTTTAGCTGGCAATACATTTATCACTTTTATAATCAGTCAATGTTTTGCCTTGTCTGAAGTCAACATTGTTAACTGCATAAATATATATGCTCACTGTGATCTCACTATGTGAATAACATACAGGCATACCCCGCTTTAAGTACACTCACTTTAAGTACACTCGCGAGTAAGTACATATCGCCCAATAGGCAAACGGCAGCTCACGCATGCGCCTGTCATCACGTCCTGAACAGCAATACCGGCTCCCTACCTGTACCAAAGCTGTGCGCAAGCAGGGAGACTATAGAGCCTGTTACAAATGCGTTATTTACATCAGTTATGCATGTATATAACGATTGCAGTACAGTATATGCATCGATAAGTGGGAAAAGGTAGTGCTTCACTTTAAGTACATTTTCGCTTTACATACATGCTCCGGTCCCATTGCGTACGTTAATGCGGGGTCTGCCTGTATTGCTCTTATATACTTTTAGCAAATGTTTTTGAATTGGGAATAGCTAAGGTGAGTGCATCAAGTGTCACAAACTGGAGCTTTGCAGATTGTGTCCTTTTGGCTCTGTGTCACTTTATGTATCAATGAGCTACTGTATGCCTGAGCTTTGCTCCACTTGTGCCTCCACTGAGTGGTGATAAGTAGAGATGGGCAAAACTGTCAAAATTCGTTTTGTGGAATTTCCCGAGCTTTCTATGCAAAATCCGTTCTGCGGTATAAATCCGTTGATAGGGTGTGCCCGTTTCCATCCGTGCGGATTATTTTAAAAAAATGCCATTGGATACAATCTACTGGTGGATTTTACCAATCTACAGAATTCCGCGGATTCCACAATATACTGGTGGAGTTTTAGAATCCAATCTATGAATTCAGCAATCCGCAGATTGGATTCTAAAAATCCACGAGCGGATTATGAAATGCTCAGATGGGATTGTAAATGATAACAAAAATCCAAGATTGAGCCGCGTAAATCTGCGGACTAAAGGAACCAGCTGATCCGCAGAGGATCCAAATCCACCCCAAAAATTCGCCCATCTCTTGTGATAAGAAGCGTTAGGACAGGAGGCAGTTAATGCAATGTTTTCCTTTCTCTTTGCGTGAAATAAACCTCTTTCGTCTGTGGTACTGTTAACCTCAGCTAGTAAAAGTTCTATGTCAAATTTAAGAAACAATATTGACAAACTTCATGCATGCGCCGCTGGCACGAATCGATGCAATTTAAAAATGGTGGTTTGTGTTTTGGGACTAATTGCACCATCTAGATCACTGTTTTTCAACAGGGGTTTCTAGGAACCCACGGGTTACACGTATGTCCCTTAAGGGTTCCCTGCAATTTTCCGGTCATTTGCAAATTCTACCAAATACAGAAGAATTTACAATGCATCTGATCTGAGACATGCTATTAGAGAGGGCTGGGGTTCCTTATAATACATCGGATCTCAGACGCGCTATTAGAGAGGTTTGGGATTGCTTACAATGCATCTAATCCGAGACATGCTATTATAGAGGGTTGGGGTTCCTTACAATGCATCTGATCTCAGACGCACAATTAAAGAGGTTTGGGGTTAATCAGAATTTAACCATACAGTATAATTATAAGGTTCCTTTTTTTTGTTTCAAACCACTAGATAAACATACAGTATGTATCTTATCCGGGTACGTTAATTATAACAATATAATTTGGTTAAGGAACCCTATAATTATATTGTGAAATTCTGATACCGTGTCTGAGATCAAATGCTAAACCTCTCTAATAGTGACTCTGAGATCAGATGCATTGTAAGGAACCTCAACCCTCTCTAATAGCGTGTCTGAGATCAGTTGTGTTGTAGGGAAGCCGAACCCTCTATAATAGCATGTCTGAGATCAGATACATTGAAAGGAACCCCAACCCTCTCTAATAGCGCGTCTGAGATTAGATGCATTGCAAGGAACCCCAACCCTCTCTATTAACGTGTCTGAGATCAGATGCATTGAAATTAATCCCAGCCCTCTCTAATAGCGCGTTTGAGGTCAGATGGACTGTAAAATCTTTTGTATTTGGTACAATTTGCAAATTATCAGGAAAATTGCAGGGAACCTTAGGACCATATTTATTAAGCATGCTATACCACAAATAAGCTTCCTGCAATGGAATACATCGTACAGTCCATTCAACTCAATGGACACTTTATAACTTTTCTGAGAAATAAATAAACATAGTGCTGCAGTGTTTAGGAGTTGCTGATTTCCTGAGTTTGCAAAAACACATTTTTGGGGGTATTGCATCTTTAAGAAGAAGCACATAAAACTGTCTATACTACTCACATTTATTTAACAACCATGAGCAATTTACTGCTTATTTGTGTCAATGTCAGCAAAAGATTGGCTTTAATTCAGAGAAGATGTCCAATATTTGTTCAGAAATAAAGTTTTCAGTGTCATCATCTCCAACATCTACAGTATTGCAGTTTTATACATATGTGATCATTTTTTATAAAGGCATGTCATATTTAGTAGTTAAGCATTACATACTTGAGGGACATACAAGGTTGATAAAAGTAAGTCTAAATAAGCCTAGGCATTATTTTTACTTAGTTACTGTTGGCTTTCTGTCCCTGTGGTAAAACACTGAGATAGTAGGTACAATGTCAGGTATTGTTTTACATATTAAAGATGAGAGTTTGAATCATAAATATTCTGAAAATTACAAAACCTACTTTAGAAAGTCAGCCCTCAGAAAAAAAAATGCAACTTTGGTTCTAATCTCTTATTGTCTGTGGACAAAAAAGTATTTTGTTGAAATTTTTTTTACAGTATAATACTAAAGAGTTTTTGTTCCAAAGTTACAAATAAGTGGAAATGGAATTTAACAGTAAATTCTCTGTTAAAGCACAATATTTAATACATTACTACATGATCCAATTTATTCTATTATCCTATTATGTTCGCTACATTGATTTCTTTTTTATTTGGAGTGCTACTGATGATAAACATCAACCTTTCATGGAGGCCTCAATTGTGTTGCTTTTAGCATTAGATATACATGTTTAAAACAACCTCCTTAATGATACATAACATACTTTGGCTTTCAAGCACACATTTTTTCAGACATGGATATATACAGTACAGTAGTGTGAAAAAGAAAGTACACCCTCTTTGAATTCTATGGTTTTACATATCAGGACATAACAATCATCTGTTCCTTAGCAGGTCTTAAAATTCGGTAAATACAACCTCAGATGAACAACAACACATGATATATTACATCGCATCATAATTTATTTAACGAAAATAAAGCCAAATGGAGAAGCTATGTGAAAAACTAAGTACACCCTTACTGCTCCATAGGAATTAAGATGCTAAGTAGCAGACAGGTGATGCTAATCAAATGCCCTTGATTAATTGATCATCAGCAAGTGTGACCACCTCTATAAAAGGCGCAGTTTGCTGGTCTGGAGCATTCAGGTGTGTGTTAACAAAATGCCAAGGAGGAAAGACATCAGCAATGATCTTAGAGAAGCAATTGTTGGAAAGGGAAAGGGTTATACGGGTTATAAGGCCATTTCCAAACAATTTAAAGTCCATCATTCTACAGTGAAAGATTATTCAAAAGTGGAAAACATTCAAGACAGTTGCCAATCTTCCCAGGAGAGGATGTCCCAGCAAATTCACCCCAAGGTCAGACCGTGCAATGCTCAGAGAAATGAAAAAAAAACCAAGAGTTACATCTCAGACGCTACAGGCCTCAGTTAGCATGTTAAATGTTAAAATTCATGACAGTACAATTAGAAAAAGACTGAACAAGTATGGTTTGTTTGGAAGGGTTGCCAGGAGAAAGCCTCTTCTCTCTAAAAAGAACATGGCAGCACGGCTTAGGTTTGCAAAGTGACATCTGAACAAACCACAAGACTTCTGGAACAATGTCCTTTGGAAAGACAAGACCAAAGTGGAGATGTTTGGCCATAATGCACAGTGCCACTTTTGGCGAAAACCAAACACATTATATCAGCGCAAACACCTCATACCAACTATCAAGCTCGGTGGTGGAGGGGATGATGATTTCGGCTTGTTTTGCAGCCACAGGACCTGGGAACCTTGTAGTCATTGAGTCGACAATAAACTCCTCTGTATACCAAAGTATTCTAGAGTCAAATGTGGGGCCATTTTTCTGACAGCTAAAGCTTGGCCAAAATTGGGTCATGCAACAGGACAATGATCCCAAGCACACCAGAAAATCTACAACACAATGGCAGAAAAAGAAAAGAATCAAGGTGTTGCAATGGCCCAGTCAAATTCCAGACCTCAACCCGATTGAAATGCTGTGGCTGGACCCTAGGAGAGCTGTGCATAAACAAATGCCCACAAACCTCAATGAACTGAAGCAACGTTGTGAAGAAGAGTGGGCCAAAATTCCTCCACAACGATGTGAGAGACTGGTAAAGTCATACCGAAAACGATTACTTCAAGTTATTGCTGCTAAAGGAGGTTCTACAAACTATTGAATCGTAAGGTGTACTTAGTTTTTCACACATGGCTTCTCCATTTTGGCTTTATTTTTGTTAAATAAAGCAAGACGGTGTAATATGTCATGTGTGTTGTTCATCTGAGGTTGTATTTACCTAATTTTGAGACCTGCTAAGAAACAGATGATTGCTATTATGTCCTAATGTGCAAAACCATAGAATTCAAAGAGAGTGTACTTTCTTTTTCACACAACTGTATATATAATCACACAAAGAGAAAAGAACCCAAGAAAAAGCACTCAGATATAACTAAGAACAAAGCAGAAATGTAATTGAAATTATCAAAAAATGTATTTAATTAGAACACATCTTGGAAGCCTCGCCAGGGACAAAGACTGTGGAAAGAGGGATTCAGGGAAAGCTGCCTCCTTTAAGCCCAAAAAGGAGCGCTTCATTCACCACGTAGTGGACTTCGGGAAAGGTCCTGGCCTCCTGGCCTACCGCATCCATGCCGCGGATGGCCGGGTAAAGGCCTGGTTAAGAGACGTTGTACTATTCCTTCCACCAGGGGGAGGAAGTAGTACAGAATCGGTGACTGTTTCCCCAGAGCATGCTCAACAAGAGATTCACCCCGGGGAGGCTCACGGACGTAAAAGTGAGGTACCCCCACCTGATCAGTTAGGGGCACCCCACAAATGGACTCAGCTGGCCTTGGGTATTATTGGGTGTGGTGTGCCATGTTTCAGGGATGTTACAGACGACCTGTTAAGTATACCGGTTATGCCATGCAATTTTTCATTGTGTAAAATTGTGCCGAGTAATGTCGTTCCCCAAGTGAGGGCGTTGGGTTTTTCACCAGGGGGAGAGTGTAACCCAGGTCTCCAGCAGCTCCTTGAGACCCCCCTCTCTTGGTGCAGCACGGTCGCGGGTGCCGCCGGAGCCAGTGACGGACCCGACGGCTGCTTCCAAGGGTGGGGGCAGGAGCAGGGAGTAGTGCTCTGCCTCCGCGAGCGGGCGTGTTGCCGGGGACGCGATCGGGCCGTCGCTAGGGCCGCGATCGCGTCTCTAAGGTCCCGGCGGCTCGGTAAGAGAGCGCCGCCATTGCACATCAGTTCGCGCATGCGCAGTAAGCCCCCGGCGGCCCGACAGAGTTGCGCATGCGCGGAAGGCACTTCAGAGGTAGGGAGAAGTTGCGCGAGTGTAGGGAAAAGCCAGGGAACAGTGAGGCAGCCCCAGATAGCTTGCGCAGGCGCAGGTCAGGAGAGAGAGAGCCCGCGAAACCCTAGCCTACCAGGGAAGGCTCTGAGCAGGGACTACGAGTCCCATGAGCCTCTGCACGCACCACGTGATGCCAGGGAGCCAATAGGGCTTAGGATGACTTGGCCGCGATCGCATCTCTAAGGTCCCGGCGGCTCAGTAAGAGAGCGCCGCCATTGCACATCAGTTCGCGCATGCGCAGTAAGGCCCCGGCGGCCCAACAGAGTCGCGCATGCGCGGAAGGCACTTCAGAGGTAGGGAGAAGTTGCGCGAGTGTAGGGAAAGGCCAGGGAACAGTGAGGCAGCCCCAGATAGCTTGCGCAGGTGCAGGTCAGGAGAGAGAGAGCCCGCGAAACCCTAGCCTACCAGGGAAGGCTCTGAGCAGGGACTACGAGTCCCATGAGCCTCTGCACGCACCACGTGATGCCAGGGAGCCAATAGGGCTTAGGATGACTTGGCAGAAGGAAAAGAGATACATTGTTTGAGCTGCAGCTACGCAGTCAGTTGGAGTCCGGGAGCTGTGAGGGAAGCAAGGGTGCGGGGAGTGAGTGCAGCTCCTGCATCCAGATAGGTACCCACATCCCAGGTAGGCCCCAACTCCCCACCAGTTTAGTGGGTAATTATAAGGGACTGCCCCAGTTAGGGACTCTGCCCTTAGTGTGAGTGCTGCCTTGTCAGAGTCACGGCTGTTAGTGCTGTGAGGTTTGACAGGCAGGCACCGTGTTGTGCAGCCGGTTGCTGTACGTACCAAGTACTAGGTCCCAGTCATCTTAAGGTAGCGCTAGGGGTAGGATGCCTGAAGGGATAGCCTCTTAACGAGGTTAGGGATTCTGGAGAGGATCTGCACTAGGCTAGCCAACAGTAGGTAGACGCCTGGGGGCAGTGCGTTACTGCAAGTACTAGGTACTAGTTAGCTAGAGTCAGGACCGGGAGAGCTAGGGGGACAGGATAGGCCAGTTAACCCCTTAGGACCCAGGTAGGTCCTCACTCCCCAGTTAGTGGTGCTCCAGGGACAGGCCCTAGGTGAGGGACTGTGTCATGTTAGAGTGCCAGTGTTAGATAGGGGTCAGCGGATGCTGCGCTTCCTGCCAGGAGACGTGGGCTTAAGTCTGTGCCCAGAGAGAGACTATCTTCAGGGTGAGATCGCCCCTGGCGGACCCCAAGCAAGGAACCATCGGATCAGACGGGATCCAGGTCGACAGATCCTTTGAGAAGTAGTTGCAGGCCCGAGTGCAGGAGCACTCGGCAGGTAACCCCTTTTGTCAACAAGTGCACCAACAGTTCTATTAGTTAGTGACTGCGCAGTCACCCATATTCTCACCTAAAGAGTGCGGGACACATTGTGCGGGGATTGATGGACACGGGGTGGGATCACCCGGTGTAGGGGGAAGCATCCTGCGAGACGCAAGAGTCAGTGTCCCCTCTAGAGAGGGACACCCGTTATTATGTTGATGTTATAAGGTTCATGTAAAAAGGTATTGGTTATCATACATATGGTGTACTGATTATTTGCATGTGGTTCCTATGTTAGGGTTATTCTACATACCCATAGAATCCTACATAGGTGGAAGCACTGAAACAAAGAAACGTTCCAGAGGATTCACCCCGGGCTCTCACTAGCGGAGGCTCAGACCTCCTGTGAGCCTGCAGGTATATGCACCACACCGGGTAACACCGTATGTTCTACGCACCCACACTATATATGCGATTGGGTGGGGTGGAATACCCGTTACATATATATATATATATATATATATATATATATATATATATATATATATATATACTAATGCATATGCAAAGTATATTTAAATGAGTCACATCGCACACTTCCTAAAAGGATTTCCATAACAACTACAGTATACTGAGTTGATAACCATAAGGCACCTAATGACTGTACTGGTGTCAGACTCAACAGGATTATAACCCACAACCTCTGCTACTCTGGACATCAGATGCAGCAGTGAGAGCTGAATTGGAATTTCTCATTCTCTCAGATTGAATATGAATTCTTAAAAATCCGACCGGATTGGATCCAGTTACAGATTCTGAAGTATCCGCTCTGATTTTTTTTAGTTCACAATTGGCAGACGGACTTTGGTGTGCAGATTAGATTTGGTCTAAAAAACCTGGGAAAATACGCGGATCAGATTCAGACAGGTTCTAATCGCTTGGCTAATGCTTAGGTATTTATGAACCACATATCAAACACGTGTTGCAATTTTGAATGTTTTCGTCAAAATTACAAAAACCTTGAATTATTTAAATGTTTATTTAGTTGCTCCTATTCATTAACAGGCAAAACATAAATAAAACAGATTTTTTTTGAGTACATAAAATCACCTCAGCAGCACTGTAGTGTCAAAAACGACATGAGCAATCTGTGTCAAGTGGCACAAATAAATTAATTAGGAGGTAATTTAATATAATTCAAGGTGGCTATTTGGGCCTTTATCGAACAAAAACTCCCATGAACGTCAATGGATGTTTTTAGCCGGAAACTGCCTGAATGGTCACTTAAGTTTACTGTACATTGAATGAGCCCCTTAGTAAGATGCCTGTAACTGTGCAGGATGTACTGTACACGTTTTTCATTCACTATCGCAGATAAGTATGGCAATGTACTATGATGTCCCGAAGGAAGATTGCAAATAAAAATACCAGTTCTGGGTACATTCACATGTCTCAGATAGGTCTGCACCCATAACCTTTCACCATTATCTCTTTGCATCCAGTGCCTCCACTGCAGCCAGGGATCCCGGTTAAAGACTTGCAAACACACAGTGCATCATCTTTTGCTTCTTGTCCATTTTAACTTGAATCACTTATAAGCTTATGCTGACGTATTACACAGCTTTTCACTCGCATAGAAAGTAAACTTACTCACAGGCAGCTTTTTTGTTTTGAAAATTCTTTTATTATGCAGCGAATCTTTACAACAAGATCATAAAAATACATAAATAATTTTTCAAAAGAAAAAAACCAACGTGAACAACGGCACAGTGCATATCCCATACATCTCTCATACAATTACTTTTATGAATATTTTCCCAAAAGTAAAAATAAATAAAACGGTGACGTGCACAATGGCGCAGTGCATTACCTATATATGTCATGCATTTAGTTCAATACATGTCATACAGTACATACATATTCTCAAACTTTATTTGCACAGAAAAAACTTTTGGGGGGGGGGTGGTGGTGTTTAGTCCTCCTCCTCAGGGCTGTCAATGATGGAATAGTCTTTTAGCAGGCTGTGAATCAGCCTGCGACAGTCCTGTACCGACATCCTCTTCTTTCCCTTGGTCAAATGTTCTCTGGTGAATAGCAAAAGTCCTTGAAACAACACATTAGACGCCAACCAATTTTGATTGTGTCCTCTGTGTGTGTTTCCGAGAAAAGTCCATGGATCACTGAATAGTATGTAATGTACTTCCTCGGTATATAGTCCCTTAGTTCAGCGTCCAAAGCTCACCGCAAGGCCTGCTCAAAGGGGCAGTCCCAGAAGAGGTGAAAAACAGTTTCCTCCACTGGATTGCACCTGGGGCAGTGCCTCACGAGGCTAAGTCTGTTTTCGTACTTGTCGGCCCTCACGGGGAGTCCTCCGTGTATGGCCCGCCATGCAATGTCTTTATTCTTGTTCGTAAGTCGTTTCGATGCCACTTTCCCCCTGCCGTTTCCCCACCGTTTCAAAAGTGTTGGGGTGGAGTCCTGGGACCGACAATGATGTCCTTTGCCCTGATCATCTTGTAAATGACCTTGGGCTTCCACAGATCTGGTTTTACTCCCTACAATTGGTTCTGCATCACAAACTTCCTCACGTCCTTGTAGTACTAGGGCATGTTCTAGTTGTAAGGGATGGAGCTGTCCCACTTGTCCCACCCCAATGCTCTCCAGAGAGGCAAGGAGTAGGAAGCGGGACATGAAGTAGCCTGAAGAGTCCTTGTCGCAGTCTCTTAGAGTGATTCGCACGCAGATTCCTTTACCCCCCTTAAGCGCCTCATTGCACACCACTTCGCGCTTGCATCTTTCCATCTTGGCACCCCAGATGTAGCGGAACACTGCCATGGAGATTTCTCTACGCGTGGTGTTTTGGTCTAGTGAGGGATCCGTAGCTGCACCATCCACTGAGCAGTGACGTCATACGCACCGGAGGAGACACGGAGTTCAGAGTCCCAGGCTGCAGACGGAGAATATCCAGAGCCAGAGAGGAGGTGGTGAGAACGGCGGAGTACCCCCTAGAGTCACTATATATGTGAAAAATGCGATTTTAATTTTGGCACAGTGTAAGTGCACATTTTATATGCCTAAATACCTTTAATAAAGTCAATACAAAGACAGATCGCGCTATATAGTTCTGTTTCTTCCCCTGCATGTGTATCTACCATTCTGATGAGACGAGCCTGGAGGGAGTCACACAGTATTCAGCATTCACCTGGGGTGGCAGCCCAATCTGCCAACTGCTTATATACCAAATAACATCTTGTGAGTAGAATAACCAGTAGAGCCAAGACACTGACATCATATTGGATTTTAGTCTCAACGTCTGCACTTAAATTTGCACTGTATTTTGTTTCCTTTTCCCCATATTTTGCTCCTCCTGGACTGTCTGAAACATATCATTCTATTTGGAACCCGGGAAACAGGTTCTACCAGAGGGTTTGAGCAGGGATTTATATTATATTGAGCACTTATTTATTGTTTATTGCACTATTAACCTGTAAAATATCACTATTATTTAAGTTGTTAGAGCCTTATAATCACTATCACTTACAATACACTCTCCTTTTCAGTCTGGCACTGGGGGTTGCATCTGTAGCAGGGGAGGAAGAGGGCAGGGGTACAACAGCCTTGGGGCTGGAGAGAGGTGTTACAGATGGGGGAGGGGCTGCAGCATCGGTGTGGGGCTGCTGTGGAGGGCTGGGAGGGGGAGTCAGGGAGGAGGAGGGGGAGGAGACAAAGGGGGGAGGGAAAGAGAGGCAGGGCAGTCGGTTGCAAAAACAATAGGTGTAGGAGGATGCTGCAGCAGGGGATAGGGTGGTGGAGGGTATGGCAGGGGTTGCTGCTGAAGGAACAGCAGGCTTAGGAGCTGTAGCAGACACTGCTTTGGAGGCCTCCTTTTGCCTTTGTTCCTTCTGATGCTTACAACTCGTTATCTTCACAGGGTGAATAGCAAGGGTCTTCTTGACTGCCACCTGAGTTGCTGCAAAGGGGACACCTGGTTTTGCACTTTTCGGCACAACTTCTGCGTAGCTCTTGACTCAGCTTGCAGTCCCGAAACATATGGGTTGTCTCCCCACACATGTCGCAAGTTTTCTAGTGGGGGCAATCCTTGGTGTCATGTCCAGTGCTTTTACATTTTCTGCAGGTTCCAAGGGTGCATTGTCTTGTCTCCACTGGTGCCCCAGGCCTCCGCAATTCCCGCAGGTCTGGGGCTGGTCAGGATAAAAAAGCCTTCCTGAGCAGCCTGTAAGTGAAAAGCTGGGAGGGAGGTGTTGCAACCGGTCAGTTGTTTCTGGGTCTGCCCCCAAGCAAACGACCATGCTCCACTTTCCCACCCAGTACACCAACTTGTCAGCAGATATAAATGTTGGTGCCCCTTTAGGACTGGAGTTGAGCACCCCTGTGCCAGAGGATACTATCACATCGGACTCCTCTGCTTTGTTTTGAACCCTGTGTAAATCTTTTACATTGTGTCGTGAAGCAGGAAATATTAACACATTAATCTTTGTTCTTGGATCTGTCATGCAAATCTGACATCATTTGCTGAGAGAATTTTTTTACAATGAAATGTTGAGAAATCAAAAAAGAATACAGAAATCTGTAATTGGATAGGACTACCTGAGGTTGGTAGGCATCCAAAAATGATTATCTGTGGTAATGTATTTGTCTTTTCTATTCTTTTCTTTTCCTGTACATAACAAAATAGCAAAGAGGTTAAACACAGTTTGAAACTAAGATTTACGGTAAGACTTTGATTGAGGTTTGGGACAGGGCCTTAACCCCTGTCTGAAAGGGCCCCACATAGAAAGCCTGGATCTGACTGATGAAAGGTCCATATGGGACCTGAAGCGTTGTCTTTTCATTGTTCTTGGCCGTCTCATTAATTGGAGAACGTCATTATGAACTTGTGAGTAAAGCTCTACTTTGTATCTCTGCCTTAGAGGAGACCTGCACTTTGAAGAAATTGTTTGTCTATGTTGTGTTGGCTGCACAAGCCGGATTCTGCTCACCTGAGGCTGTTTCCCAGCACTTTGGAATTGTACTTTTAATAATTTGACACATTGTGTCAATCACAATCAACCATTTGTAAAAAAACAAAACAAAAACACACATTTGACATAAGTATTTTAATATAAAACAAAACACTTTTATGAAACTCCCCATACAGGCGCAGTGCTACAGCTGCAGCGACCGTTATTCCAACAAATCGTGGCGCCATATTCGTGTGCACTGCTGTATTCCACGCGGCATTAATGCCGCCAATCGCCCCAGGCACACGTGTTTATTGCGGTTGCTTCGTTTGAATTTCATGGATCGTGTGCAATTAAAGTCAATTAAATAAATGAATTGCAATGTGTACAGTACTGTGCTATTGTGCTACTGTGTCAATTTCAGGTGTTTAAAAGCCAGAACAGTAAAATGCCATTTTCTGCCCTCGCCTGCACTCGCGTCTAAAGGCGGTACGGTTGGAAGAAATCGTGCACCATCACATGGGTATTCCGAGGTATACACCGCGTGAAGTGTTTCAATAACGGCTGCTGCATCTGTATCTAAGTTCATTTTGGATGCGAGGAAACTGATGATGGATGGAGCTTGACCGTGGCCCGATCGAAGCTTCCCTATCCCCTAAATCCCAGTAAACTGGCTGCCCTGAAGGGATTAACGCAGCGGGGGTGCCTCCTTCTGAATGAGACTCCCACTGCGTAATTCCTACTGTGCAACCACCAGTCTAAGAGCTGCGCAGTGAGGCCAAAAAGACACAGTCCCTCTCTCTGTGTATCCCCGCGCAGCTCTTACAGCAGGTCACATTATTGTTATTATTCTTTTTAGTTCATACGATTGAAGCAGGGGGTCTCTGAAGCTGAACCGCATTACTTTCAGGTCTGGGGACCCCCTTTGTCCCGAGGTACAGGCCTCTGTATGGGGTGCTGGTATCTTCTGCAAGTTTAAATCTCCCGTCTCACGGCCCACGTGACTGGGACATTTAAACAGCTTCAGATACCGGCACTCCATACGGAGGCCTGTACCTCGAGAAGCAGGGAGTCCCCAGACCAGAAATGAACGTGGTTCAGTCCGGAGACCCCATGCTTTTATCCTACTGTATGTACTAAAAATAATAATACAGATAATGAGATCTGCTGTAAGAGCTGTATGGTGAGATATAGAGAGAGGGACTGCTTCTGTCTGATCTCTGTGCAGCTCTTAAGCCTCGTCCGTGCTGATCACGAGCTAGCGTGCGAGCTGCGCGATCAAATCAATATAAATTAATTGGAGCGTGCATACTGCGCGCTCACGTGCATGTGGGCGTGTGTAGGCGCGATGTGTGCAGAGACAATTTTTTTTGTCTTTCCCGCTTGATGGGCCGGTCACATGTGCGGTTCAGCCAATGAGGGCAAACCGTGCACGTGATGTCACGGGCACGCCCCTCGCCACACCTCCCCATCGCACAACCCTGTAGGTCAGGAATCGCCCCTACTGCAAGCGAGCATGAAGTCAAGGCGCTCCGCCTTGCGCTTGCAAGCTGGAAGCATGGAAGCGGCCTTTTAGACCTGGTAGGATTAATGCTGCCGGAGTCCCATTTAGAAGCAGGGATCCCGCTGTGTTAGGCCTCAGTCCCGCTGCGCTCGTTGGCGCGGGCGGCCACACGTGAGTTCCCCACCAGCAGGGGAATCCTGCTGAGCCGGTCCCCCCTGGCTGCACAGCTTACTACACGCTGTGGCGCGTCAGCCGCTAGGGGACACAAGAAAATGGTGATCCCTAGCGTTGACGCGTCATGTGGTGTGGCTGTGAGCCAATGGGGAGGGGAGGCTTCGGGAGGAGGAGAGGCTTTGGGGAGCGGGGAGGAGTGTGGAGTGAAAGCAGCGCGAATGCCTGTCTGTGTGTGTGTATGTGTGTGTCTGAGTGCGTGCGTGCCTGTCTGTGTGTGTGTATGTGTGTGTCTGAGTGCGTGAGTGCCTGCCTCTGTCTGTGTGTGTGTGCGTGTGTGTATGAGTGCGTGAGTGCCTGCCTGTGTGTGCGCGTGTGTGCGCGCGTGTGTGTGTGTGTATGAGTGTGTGAGTGCCTGCCTGTGTGTGTGTGTGTGTGTATGAGTGCCTGCGTGTGTGTTTTACTTACCATCAGCAGCTCCAGCCCGAGCCCGTGGAGGGAGGGAGGGGGGGGGAGAGTAGCGAGTCCCTCCGCTCAAGCCACGCCCCCCCTCCCTGTCAATCCTCCCACTCCCGCCCACCTCCCGCTCCGGCTCCCGCTCCCTACAGACCGCATATCGCGGTCTGTGTATGTCAGTGCCCCGCCTGTCTGCAGTGCGCACTGACTCTGGGAGCGGGGCCTTCGCCTTAGTCTTACTGGGAAATTCCCTGTTTTCTGGCCTGTAATCGCGCTTGGCCATGATCACGGTCATACTAGGGCTGCGCTCCACCCTCTCCAAGTGCTGCACGGAGGAACTTGTATCGTGCCACATCTGTAATAACCAAATGCTATGGGGTGTTTTACAAATCTTAACCATCTTTACCTAATCTCTTAGATTAGATAAGACTGTTTATAAACTGTTGTATATAAAAGTAAAATGTTGATCCTTTGTTTGTTATCTATGTTGCGTAGTTTAGTCTAATTGTGCTGCCATTATTGGCCACATAGATAAAGTGGAAGACAAATAATTACAAGATACGGTTAGAATTAAAGAGACCAGTTTAAATCTTTTTAACGAAGGTAATTATCTTGACAAGTTGTTTAAATAAAGGTTTTTTTTACCTTCTATGCAGGACTGCCTTTTAAATGCGGACTTCTAGTATTCTAAAAGTTGACAATAATTGAATGTATTCCACAGCTAATCATTTCACAGTATAAAACCAATAATGGTTACTGTATGTATCAAGCTTCATAAAAAGCAGCTAAACACATACAAAGCAGCATCAGAAATAAGAGGTCATTAATATTCTCTTTTCACTGCTCCACCCACCAACTCACAGGCGGACCTGTGTCTGCAGAATCTATACGTCTGAAAAATCAAGATTAATACACATAGGGAAACATTTAGTAAGCAGTTTTCTGTCCTAAGACGCTTTCCAGTGCTGGACACAACTTCTGTCTCATACATGTATATGGGCTGTAGGCTGTCTTCCAGCTCTGCTTAATTAATATGGGCATTAATCTATCCAGTACAGAAAACATCTATAGGGTAGAACCGGCTCCCCATGTCTATTGTGAGTATATTAGGTTGTTTCTATTATATTATTCTTCCACAGGAAACTCTTATTATTCAATACACAATAAAAAAAAAACACAAACTGGATACTAAATGTAAGTAGTACTTGCTTTTTTTTGTCATTCCCAAAAACATAATGGATTTTGAAAAAGGTAATGTATGTCATTTTGAGGTGCAACCCTATATAAAGTGTTACTGTAAAGTGAAAGTATTGTGGCATATGTATACAGCAAAAGACAAGAGCCCCAATGCTACATCCAATGACAAATCACTTACTATATTACTATGTATTTTATCTATATTCTTTCTTCATAAATATGGGTAATTTAGTTCATTATTTGGCCCAAATAGTTTAATCCTACAACCACATCACTGAAAACACATTTCAGTAGGTCCTACACTACCAGTATTATACTGTCTTATGTATTTCTTGCGCTGCCTTGAGAGAGACGAGGAAACAAAATACTGCAGCCAACAGCATGGGGTGCGTGCTATATAGGCGGTGCCTAAAGGGCTAACACTTAAGAATAAATATATGTGCTATGTATGAGCTACAGTCCAGTTAAAAATTCTAACAGTTAAAAATCCTGTGGTTTTGTTATTTAAATAAATCAGTTCTGCAGTGTTAGATAATATTGTCTGCATTTTTGAACCCCTAAGGCCATTTTTAGGATTTTGTTAAGGTACTGATCATCCTTTGGTTGCTATAGCAACCATTTAGAAAGTAATTTTTAGGTTGCCCATTGACTGGCAATGTGTTTATTTATGCCCCTTTGAGGGTATAGATAAGCACAGCGAAAAGCAATGCAATTTTTGGCAAATGTTTGTTTTTATTTCAGTGTAATGTCATGTATTTTTTGTTATGTGTTTTTTTTAGGTTGCCCATTCATTGTCATTGTGGCAATCAATGCCCATAGTGTGGGCATGGTTTACCACAGTCACAATCAATGGCGTTATTGGCAAATGCTTGTTTTTATTTAATTGTAATTTTTTTTTTATGTTTGCCCATTAACTGGCAATGTGTTTATCTACTGCTGCGGCCAGCTTGATTGTAACATTTGCCCGTAATTGTCCGGGGCTTTTTTGCGGCTGGCGCCGAACTTGGCCGCGCGCCAGCCGCATCTTCCCCTGGCACATGTGACCGGCACCACAGTGACACGTGGCACGCGCCAGGAAAAAAAACCAGCCGCGTCTGCCCGCACATTGCCCGCACATTGCGGTGGCGGCCGCAGGAGAATAAAGGCGGCCGCCACTGTATGCCCCTTTCAATCAATGCATTTTTTTTGCTAATTTTTTAAAATTTAATTGTAATGTATTTTGTGTTTTTTTTTTTTTAGCTTGCCCATTTATTGCCATTGTGGTAATCCATGCCCATATTGTGGGTATGGTTTACCACAGTGACAATCAATGGGTACAGAGGGTTCGGGGGCGAGGGTAGTTTCCCTAGGGAAGGTGGTTAGGCCTCCCAGATGGGAAGCAATGGAGGAGGGTTAACCCTTAATTACCATAGCGGGCACTAACCGCTAAAGTGATTAAGGGGGTTAGTGACCAATAGCTAGTTTTTAATTAATATTTTATGACCACGGAAGATGCAGAGGATGTGGAGTAAGATGAGGATAGCCTTCATCCTGGCAGGGAAAAGTAGAACTTTTATTTACTTCATGCTGGCTGGGTAATGTATTATTTGTAATGGGCCAATGTGCTATTATCCATATCTGGATAATAGGATTTTTTCCCCGTTATAGTGTGTTTGGGGGGGGGGGGGGTGGTTGTATTTTTAAAAATATATTGCACTGTAATGGTTTTTTGAATGTGGAAAAGTGCCCTTAGCCATTTTTGCCCATTCCTTTTGCCCATTCCTGTGTGGTGTTGGTGGTAGAAGGGGTGGGGAAGGGGGTAGTTTCCCCGGGGTGGGTGTTTAGGTCTTGTGGGGGGGGGGGGAGGGTGGGTCACCACCCTCATGGGAGGCCAAAGCACCCACCATGGGGCAAATACCCCCTTAACACACACCCTCTACCAATAACAAAGCAAATTCTGTAATTTAACCCTTTCATTACCTTGGCGGTTAGCCACTAAGGTAATGAAATTGGCTGTAATTTTATTTTTATTACCTAGGATTGAATCCAGGGATCTCTGGGGCTGAAATGAATGCGGGTCAGCTGTGGAACCCTAGAAACCCCGGGATTCAATCCTATGCAGTAAAAATAAAATAAACTCTGTGATATGCAAATCGCGATTCCAATCTCGCCATCCTTTAGTGTTCCTCAGGAACTTGAGCAAACAAAACACTAGAGGATGTGAAAATCCATAGTCATATAATCCATCATTAAGTGAACCACTTCCCACAATTATAGGCCTCCCTGGCTGCTGTTCCGCATTGTTATGGGCTTTACGTAAATAGTGGCATACCGGTAAAATCAGTCTCCCAACCACCATGAATCTAAACTCCTGTTCCAAACTAATCCCTGTATCAAAGCCCAGAGTCAAAAAAGTAACACACCTGTCATTTGAAATCTACAATGGGATCATGTCCCAAGACATTATACGCATCCTTATCTGATAACTGATGTAATGCTTCTTCATAATAATCACTTATTAAGCACAACCACACAGCCCACTTTATCTGAATTTTTAATAACTATATCACATAAATTCCTCAATTCTCTAAGATCCAATTTTTCATGAGTTAAATTAAGTATAGCAGGGTTCCCCCTGGCCGCCCTTACCTATGTTCGAGGGTGCACACTTCCAAAGGGTGCTGGCAAGGTGCGGGCAGAGTGGCTGTGGTTAGGGAAGGTGACCGAGTCACCGGCGGATACCGTAGCACGGCGTCGTCATCTTTTGTGTGGTCGCGCATGTGCAGTGCAGTCATGCATGCGCAGTGCAGGTAGCTATGTTGCGACGGCCATCTTGGTTCACCTTGCACATGTGCAGAGAGGTACACAGATGGCCATTACACCCAAACGCCCCGCAGGCAGACTACAACACCCAGCAGCCACCGGGGCTGATAGATCACATGGCCGCAACAGCCAATCGGGCTGCAACATTTCCCTGCGGGCAGATAGATACTTTTGGCGCGCTGAGGACCACGCCAGTCGAAGCTGGGACACAGAAGGGGTAACTGCTTAGTGCAGGTGTCTGTGGCACCTGCACTAGGCAAGATATCCCCTATTAGGCCCCAGCAAGGCCCTGACTCCCCTGTGTAGCCTGTGGTTGTTGCAGGGACAGGCCCATAGATAGGGACACTGCCCTGTAGCACTAGCACATAGGGATACAGACAAGACACAGCTGTATCCTGTCCTCAGGTGGTCTGGGACCAGACACCTGCTCCATAAGAGAATCTCATCAGTGGGGGACTATCCAACCGGATACCACCCACCGCAGAGGCGGACTCATCGCTGACATCACTGGATCAGTGGATCCTATCATTCACCGCACGCCCGGGTGTGGGATCACCCGGCAGGTACCAAACGCATCACGTGACCAACCAAACACTTTAGTGGGCAACGCTGTACCACACATTGGGTGGGAAATTACCTTGTGGACGCCAGGGTGGTTGGGTGCCCATGGGCCCCTTTCAGTACTTTGGGAACTGTGGTCCAAGGGGGGGGGGGCAAAGGGCTGGTGGGTATGGCTGTGCGTGGTCTAGTGGTTGGTGAGATTGTATATATATTGTGTGAGTTCATACTTGTTGCCTAAAGTAAAATCATTATCTTACATCAGTGTGTAATACCATATGTGTCCTGTAACGGGGGTATTCCATACAATCCCATACAGGTAGAAGCACTACCGAGCATCACTCAGGTGCACCCCAAGTTCCTAGCGGCGGAGGCTCAGATCTCCTGGGCACCACAAGTATTGCACTACACCCACACACCGTAGCCACACATCACCCAGGGGGTGGGGGAAAGTGCGCTACATAAGTCTGGGCTGCTGACCTGATTGTTTGCCATCTAACTCACTCAAATCTTTCTCTATTAGTTTCTGAAAATGATCTACGTGTATATGAACACTCCTGTGTTGTATAGGATAAAACCTGAACCATGCCTTGTTTCTGTTGTCTCCGCCCTCTCGCTTCAATTTCCTATCAATCCTATAAAAAAGAAGAGTCAAAGGAATAGAGGAATAGGGTTCTGGTCGGACGAATCTTTATCCGCGCTCTAATGTACTGAATGTTTCTGTGCTTTCTGCAGAATAGATTTCAGGAGTGTAACTTTCCCTCTGCGCAGTGAAATAAAAGGCTTTCTCCAACGCTAAACCTCATTATTGTCATAGTCCAAATTGTCTCTTCTAAATGTTTCCTGATTATTAAATCCTTCTCAAATTCTTCCACATTATTCTGTAGCTTTAATTCAAACCTATTAAATCATTGCATCTCTTTAAATGCAAATAACTGGCTTTGCAAATAAGTTATTTCTTCCTGTACATTTAATAGCTCTTGTTCTTTCTGAGTAATGAACTAGTTAATAATAAAAATATAATATCCAATTAGTCTACACTCTACTTAATGTAATTGTACCAGTTGAATTTGGTTGCTCTCTTTTAGGGCGGCCTGCTGGCTGTGTAGTTGTGTTGTTAGCCATTAGCCAAGTCAAACATTTCAAACATTTCTTAATTAGACTTGTAGTATTTAACTGTGACTGACTGGTCTGACCCAATTATATATTTTTGATTAACTATGTAACAGCTCTTCTCCCGGCCAACGGAAGAGTACCACTCCAAAGTGTCTAATCTGTTCAGGTGGTGCTCAGAGTCCTTTTTACCTTGTACTCAGGGTGCTGGCATCCGTGCAGGGCTGGTATGGTAAGCAATAAGAGAAGGGTGCCAGGAACTTTTCATTAACTTTATTGCCAGGAATCACACACCAATGTCTTCCCTGGTGGTACTCATGCAGCATTCCCACCAAAAAGGCACATCTCTTGTACTTTGCAGTCACTGTATATGGCACTCCATTACTTGGATCATGGCTGTTCTCACCTCCACTGGGATCCCTTGGCAGGGAGCACTCTTGCATGAAGAATTAAACCCTATCACCCTGACAGAACTAAGGAGAATCTTATTCCCTAATAATTCTAAGTGATACTCTAAGGCCCTTACCAAGGAAACTCATATGGAGTACCTGGCCAACCCCTCTTGTAGGTAGGATACAACTCAGGCATATAGAGGGCCCTAATATTTAAGAGTGACTCTTCCCTAACTGGAAAAACAACCAATTGATCCTAATCCTAATACACATAGTAACAGACTAACATGATTTACACTATATACACAAGATACCTAATCTTGGTCTCCTCCTGGGATCTGAACCTAGAATGTTCTATCCCCACATATGTACCCAATAAGGACATCACTAGTTACTATGACTACTAAGGGAGGGGCAGGGCCACAGTTTTCATCACAACTTGGAACCTTCTAGGGCCCTTAAGTAGTATTCCACAGGGGTGCTACAACTGCAAGTAGCAGTATAATTACAAAGTACATTTATTTAATACCAACTAGTGAAGAGGCTGGTAGTCTGGTGTCTGTGGTGGGTGACTAGCTGTAGACTCGGTAGTGGGTGGGGATGGGAGAGGAGTGGTTGGGAACAGGAGGTCCTACTACAGATCATCTGAGTCTGTCTAACTCTAGACTAGCCTGAAGCAAGCCTGGTAAAGCACTATCTTGTATAAAAGTAATGTTAACAAACAATAACATGTCTAATAGTAAACCAGTTTTAGTGGTTTGAAGAAACGTTTTGAAAGTAGATCTGGAGGGGCAAGAAAGGTTGATGTCATTTTGGCCATGTTCATTGTGTGTAACTGAATGCTTGCCTCAAACTAGAAGGGACTGGAGGGCCGAGGTGTGGATGTAGAAACACCAACCAGGAGCCCTGATGCCGGGTGCGGAATGCGGGTTTGTCGTGTATGGCCGGGTCAGGGTTGGAGAGGTACAGATTACATAGGATTATGCTCAGCCAACTTTCTGGTGGGAGGGCTGAGCCTAAATAGAAGGAGCAGTGAATCCGGTGTCTGCTCTCTGCTGCAGGCAGATAATAATATACTTGACCAGCGCCGTCATGTGTCTCACTCCCCCTGGTGGAATCTCCACTAACCCTCGCTCTTGATTGAAAATTTCGCCATATTCTTCCTGAGACGCTACCCGATAGCATCCCTCCTTTAGTCCAGAGGCGAATCACCGACCTCACTATGTCCGCATTCGTGCCCAATATGATGGGAGCACTTGGGTGCTCACGAGCCTTGGGACAGACCAGGGCTTCCACCGCCATGGGGTGTGATTTGTTAGTGTTCAACTGTAAGATGTCCACCGTGACTGACACTATTCAGTCTATGGGGTAGTCATCCTTACTCAGCCCCCACAACGTCATCTTTTCAGCCGACTGCAAAGGAAGATGGCTGAGGTGCTGGTCATAGAAGGGACAGTAGATGATAGTCACCTGGGACCCGGTGTCCAGTAGTGTTGAAGAGTAGACTCCTTCTATGACGACCCGTATGATAGCATTGGGTCCTACTCTACTGTAGACATCGAGAATCGGTTCATCTCCTGTCTGGACCTTTACGTCTCCTCCGCTCTCGTCCGGGAAGGCTGGAAATTTAGAAAGGGTTTGCTGTGCTCAAACCGTAAGGGATTTAGCACTGGTAGGAGAGCTTTGCTGTTTCGGACACTCTCTAGCGAAGAGGCCGAGTTGTCCACAGTGATAGCACGTTCGATCACCGTATTGCAGTGAATGTCTGAGTGACCGAAGCTTTGGTCTAGGACTCACAGTGGGGGAGGTTTCCTTCACAGCAGGAGTCCCCGGGGCTTTTGGGCGGAGTACCTCTTTGGTCTCCTCCTTAGGCGATTCTTTGGCCTTTTTCGGGGTATGTAATCTAGTATGGGCCTCATGGAATTTCACCTCATCCAGTAGCTCTTCTAATGAAGAGGGTGCTCCTTTCATCAGAGAACGTCTAATCATGACCACGATGTGGTGGGTGGGTATAGCTCCCCGTAGGAATTGGGGACGTCGATGCCTATCCACAGCTGAGGCACTGATGACTTTACGGGAGCGTAAATCCCACAAGATCAGCTGTAGTCTTTGGATAAAATCAGACAAATCTTCTCCCTCTTTCTGGCGAAGGTTGTAATATTTAGTCTACAGCTCGCTTACATTGTCTTCCTTTCCATAGGCCAGGATAAGGGAATCCATCATCTGCTGGGCGGTGACATCTTCATGCTGTTCCTTATACATTTTGATAGTAGTGGACGCGGGAGGCCGTAGACATTCCATTATTCGGTGTCTCTTTACCGCATCTGAGCAGGTCCATTCTTCTAATACTTGTGAAGTGTATTCCTTCCAACCCTCAAAAGTCTCTTCACCTGTGGGAGTGGGCTTGGTCCCTGAAAAGATTTTTAATTTGCGGTATGGTTGCGGGGGTGGGGATTCAGATTTGGACCCACCCAATTGCAGTATAGCCTTGGCTAGTAGCATGATATCCTCCATCTTACTCGAACCAGGGCTGTCTATACTTGACCTTGAACTACAACAGGCTAGTGCACTGAAATCATCGCCATAGAAACTCTCGGGAGGGAGACAATTGTGGCGTGACTCACGCTCATTCTGGGGAGGACTGTCAGGCTCTTGTTTTTATGGGCCTTGCGGGGTAGATTACAGGGCAACGGGAGCCTTTAGCTTCTAGGACCCACACACTGGGCGGCCCTTCCCCCTCAGTTATGTTTTGCCCTACACTCACTAATAGGGCACTCCACTTTCCGTTAGCGTCTTTGCGGCGGTCTAGGACTCTTATTTTGCCCTGTATGTGAGGATGCTGTCTTAGGGCATTCAGGATTTCATACGAAAGGGCTTCCACGGGCACTTGCCCTACTGCGAGCATTCGGAGAGGTGGTACTTGCATCGCCAAGGCCCAGTCATATACCTCCTCGCGGGAAGGTGAGGATACTATTGTAAATGACATGTTTACACGGATTTCGGGCACCCCAAGGTCTGAATCTCAGCAGCGCCTCCAAATGTAGCCCTGTTTCCTTATCAAACAGGAAACTACCCACTGCTGCACTTATACCTGTTGGCTGCAGGAGCCTGAACCTCTGGCACGGAGAGCCTGGGGCAGTGCCTCCACCTGTGAGGGATCCTATCAGTGTAGAAGCAAACCCCTCACAGGACACAATAATAACCATTCACACAATGCAAAATAACATAACCTTTACTGACACACTATTAATGATATATGACGTATTCTCCTTTAAGAACTGGAGGTAAATATATATATACGCGAACACTATACAACTTGCAGGGATTACTCTCCTGAAGTGCCACCTACCACCGTATCCCACACCGTGTCCAGAGAAATGTGTGTCTCACACAAAGTCCCTGAGAGTTCCACAGTATGCAAAGTCCGTTGGTCACTTGTCCCACAGTGTCCCCAAAGAACCCACCCTTATAGGCATAATCAGTGCCTTGGTTTTAACCGGTATGTTGGTGCACTTATATTATACGATACCTGCCCAATGCGACAGCACCTGGGCCTTTAAATATCTTCAAAAAGGATCCAACGATCTCCTGCGGGCCGTCCTGGATTCACCAGCGTGATGCCCCATCCAAGGCAATCTCACTCAGAAGATAGTTCTTTAAGGAATGCAGTGTCGGCTAAATCCCTAGCTATCACTATATAACAGTAAGGGGCAGGGTCCCTAACCTAGGGCCTGTCCCTACATACAACAAGCTAAATGTGTCGCAGGGCCTGCCTTGGGCCTAGGGGGTTGTATTCTGGCCTAGTGTAGAGGCTTACGTGCCCTCCACATGGACCCTCCGTCCGTTACCTCTCTCCCCCTCACTCTGCCTGCGTGCTGTCTGTGTCACGCTTCCTTGTCCTGCTTGCAGCTGTCACGGTTGTGCTCGCCACAAACCTGGGTCGGACCGCGAGGCTGAGGTGGGGTTGTAAAAGCACCGACCGTAGACCGCGCAGGCTGATCCGGATTGCGCAGTTCGTAGTCATACGTAGCAGGATCAGTATAGGAGAAGACAGCATCGTCATTGTACAAGCCAGGGTCAGGACAGGAGACATCAGGATAAACATTGTTCAAGCAAGAGTTCGGCAACAGATAGTCAGGAAGACCCCGCTTAAGCTTAGGAGCGCGGGGTTGGCCTCTGCGTGTGCAGCGACCATGGCCCATGGTACTGGTCTCAGGAGGTGGTAGGCAGACCAGAGTAGCACACCGCCTAGCTGCACGGGTAAACCAGTGAACAGAGCAAGAGTCCTGAGCGGGCTGGGGAATCCTCCGTTACAGCGCAGGAACCAGGACACGGCCTCTCTAGATTAGGGAAAGAATAGGCCCCAGGAACCAGGAAGCTGAAGATGCAGGGGAATCCTCCGTTGCAGCACAGGAAAGCAGGAAGCTGAAGACGTAGGGGATACCTTTGCTTCAGTGCAGGAAAGCAGGAAGCTGAAGACGTAGGGGATACCTTTGCTTCAGTGCAGGAAAGCAGGAAGCTGAAGACGTAGGGGATACCTTTGCTTCAGCACAGGAGAACAAGCGAGAGCTTGTGGCAGAACAGTTAGTGACATCCGGAAAGGACTATGCTCGGCGGGGAGCATTGTGGGAAAGCAGTACTTAAAGGCCAGCGGGCCAATACCCGGAGGAGGGTGTGAAGGTACTGCTCCAATGAGTGAATACAAGGCTGGATTGCAGTGATAGGTTGCACAGCTGCAGTAGATACCAGAGGGAGTGTGTGGCAGTATTGCTTTGGTGAGTGAATCCAGGCTGCAGTAATATCAGGTGAAGTGTTCCAGAACTGCACCGGTCTGCAAGGTAAGGCAACCAGTAAACCGCGGAGCGGATTCCTTACAGCAGCCAAGCTTAAGCTCCTATTGGTTCCCTGGCGTCAGGTAGGACACTCCTAAGGCTCTTGGGAGTTGTAGTCTCCTCCCAGAGTCCTACCTGATTGGTTGCCCTTTGCGCGCTTTGACACGGCCCATGCGCAACCTAGAATGGCCGCCGCCGCTTCTGTGCGCATGTGCGAACCTCTCAATATGGCAGCGCTCTCTCCCTGCAATTACCGGAGCTCCCGACACGCGTGCACGCGCATCCGCACGTCCCCGCAACCGCTCGCACCCTCCTGCAGCAACCGGAGGTAACGCAGCAGGGACACAACCTCCAAGGGGGGGTACCTGGCTTATCATACATATTATAATCGCAAGATATTGAAATTAGTATTTTCTGATATATTCAGTTACATTGGGATGGTATATTAAGTTTGTGGCTGTGCTGAGTTCTCTGTAAAGAAACCCTGTGTGGGTGACATTTGAATGACTATAGACAACTGTGGTTAGAGCTGATGCAACTGGAAGAGGCTATGGCATTTGGTTTGGTCTTTCCAGAAGACATGCTATATTAGGTTATACTCTGTATGGAGGTGTGGGCAGTTCCTTATCAGATTACATCAATTTGGCTGTAGGACATTATCTGGTAATAGAATTAGTGATAGCAAGAGCTGACTAAGTGATATTATCTGGATAAATATCTAGCAGGGTAGCTATTGGTTGGATAGAGAGCGAGGAGGACAGAGGGGTTACACCAGAAGGATGTGAGAGAGACGGGTTAACACAAGGAGATGAAAGAGAGAGGTTTTATCATGATATTAAGAGGAAATATAAGTATTTTACTCAAACAGAAAACTATGCATTTATCTTTAACAATATTATGACTTCTTTGGAATGGCACCGCCATTTTGTACTATTTTCGTATGTGAGTATTTATCTTCAAAATAAACATTTCTTTTTATGTGATGAGACCAGAATGCTGAGTACTGTGGTACTGCTGGGTTAATCAAAGAAAGAGAAATAAGGACATTTTACAGTCTGTATCAAACAGAGTGATGGACACCTTCAGCCTACACTTTTGGACCTTCGCTTCCAAGACAAAATATAATTCTTTTTGCCCTATGGTGAAGAGACTAGGGAAAATTGCAAGTAGAAGGAGTGGTGGTGGCAGTAACCGCAGCAGTTATGGCCCATCACTATAGTAAATGCTGGCATGGTTCACCATAGCACAGAATCAGCAGACACATCTAATGCTACTAGGGATGTGGACATAGTGGAGGTGTAAACTTAACGTCAGGACAATCTTTGATATGAGACAAATGAGCCTCTCAATGGTGGCTCACCAAAGAGGTCTACCCACCATGCACCCCTTCACTGCTTCTGTCCACTAAACACTAGTACACTAAACCAGCATGGACAGGGTAATTTAATCAAGAAAGAACAGACACTGCTTGAAAAACCTGAAATAATAATAATAATAGCATGTTTTTGTATAGCACTGCTAGTTATACGTAGCGTTTTACAGAGACATTTTGCAGGCACAGGTCCCTGCCCCGTGGAGCTTACAATCTATGTTTTTGGTGCCTGAGGCACAGGGAGATAAAGTGACTTGCCCCAGGTCACAAGGAGCCGACACCAGGAATTGAACCAGGCTCCCTTTTTCAAACTCTCAGTGCCAGTCAGTGTCTTTTACTCACTGAGCCACTCCCTCTCTAGGAAATGTGTCATCTCCTCCTCCTCCCCCCCCTTGCATTTTAACGTCATGTCAGGTCTCTTTGATATGAGACCACACAAGTCTCCACAAAGGTTGTGAGCAGTTTGCTGATGTTCACAGATGTTTGAAATGCTCTGTTACAGTACAATTCCCAAAATATATATTATCTTTAACTGTCCATGAAATGTCTATAAATTGAATGTACTGTATAACCTATTTTCTTTTAATGTAACCAAGCATTCTCATTATAACTGTGCCCCAGGACATACTTTAAAACAAGTGATAACTCTCATTATATCACTTCCTGGTAAAACATTTTATAAATAAAATAAATAATATAGGTGATAGTTCATTCCTGCCTCCTGATCCCTTTGAATACTGGGCTGTTAATAGAAACATGGCCTACTCTTGGAAAGGTGGCAGTGGAGTTGCTGAGTTCTCCTTCTGCAAGTGTGTTGTCAGAGAGAGTGTTTAGTGCAGTTGGTTCAATCCAAACTGACCACATGATGAAACTGTCCCATTTTAGCATTGAAAGGCTCACTTTTATTAAGATGAATCAACATCTGATGCCTCAGATTTATACTGTACAATCTGCACCCAGCATTCAAGAGGCTCAGGAGGAGCAGGCTAATTACTAAGATTATGCAACACTACTAGTACCACCACTCTAACATTACCAGTATTATAGCACTTTAAAAAGACCATGCAACAATAGCTGTCTGCCCATCTCCCGTATCATTGACCATGGCAGAGATGTCAATTACTACAACTAGTTCCAGTGGTGGTGCTGGTCAATTTGTGGGACTGGCAGGTTTGCCTTGGCCCAATGCTTGGCTTGTCTTGATTAATATATCTGATTCCTAAACCAGCTGTAACACCCCTATCCCCCTCCCCCCTAAGGGAGATTGGCTGATACTACACAGATATTACGGTGTTGTGCTGCTCACCTGTTGGCTCACAGAAGGCTGAGTCTCAGCGATGTTGTAAGGAGTTGGAGCACAGGATACTCTTTAGTGATGGTGCAGTGTCTCCATCCTGCAGGGCTCTGCCATTAGCAGGAGTTCATCACCACAGGAACATTGAGAATATGGGACTAGCAAGGCCAGGAACGATGCAACATTATTTATTATTGTACATCCATTATAACACATCTTCCATACCTTCTCTACAAGAGAGGTGCATTCCCTAGACCTACTCCTGGCATTAGCCAAGCTGGCTATGTAAGGAAGCAGTGTTTGGAAGGGAAAGTCCCAGTGAAATGTGGCATTTTTCTGGGCACATGGGCACTCCATATTCTCCTGTAGATTTCAGTCATACTGAGCCACTAATTGAGCCAGCTGTGCTGAAGTAGGGATATCCTAAAAACCTGGCCTGTTTGCGGCCCTTGAGGACTAGAGTTGTGCAGGCCTGCCCTAGACCCTTCTTAATCCAGGTTACAGCCACCTCACACCTTGCAGTCCTTCCCAGGATCAGAGCCAAGCTCGCAGGACCACTTTTCCTTAAATTGGCCTCCCAGGGGCTTGAGGCCCATCGGCTAGTCTCAGCACCCTCACAGCCCTGATGGGGCAAGGCAGAACACTTCAAGCCCACACACACACCTAGCCCATGGCTAGGTCTTGGCAGAAAACTAACACAATTTGATGGACAACCCCACCGGTCTGTCATCATTATCTCATTGCATATATTAAAAATGGCATTCTATTTTATTTTAACTATATAGTGGGGCTCAAACAAGCCAGCACCCAAAGTTTCATGCTATGTCATACATTTCCATAACATACCATCAAGGGTGAAATTTACACCTGGCACTGCAGGCCGGCTGACCAGCCGCCACCATTATGTAACATCTAAATTGTCTGTTGTCACAGCGTTTGGCTTGTTTATGTCCTAAAACTAGTTTCTGTTCCATCACTCAGTAATGTATGGGAAGGAGGGATGGCCCAAGAACTTACTTCTTGTATTGTTTTATTCTGTTCTCACTTCTCAATAATGAATATTTAGTGCACAGTAATAAAACACTTATTTTGAGTGTTATATGTGTGAATGATACAAACCCAGCCATGTCTGCCAGTTCCTGTATTATTCATATGTATTCGGTTGATAAATATATTTTAGATAATATTTTCTTTAAGTAACGACGTGGTGGAATTCCAGAAGTCTCTCCCAACATAGGAGAGAAGAAATTGATGCTCTCTCACAATTTAGTGACATGAAATCGAAAGTAAACTTCTGGACGCTGCATCAAGCCTCTTTTATTAACTAGCAGTGACTTTATAGAGTACTTTTCGGCTCTGAATAAACCCCTTCGATGTCCCAGATTTCCCAGAATTGGGACTCCAAGCAAGCCGCCAAGTCCGGCATCAGAGCAGACGTGCTTAGCTCTACTCCACCAGAGGCAAAGCAAACCAAACAGGTGCTGCAACATTGCATCTATTACCTTCTCATCCCCTTCGCAAAGTCCCCAGACTCATAGTCACAACTCACACAGGGAAGTCTGTCCAAAAACTTTTGGCCAGTAATACTACTGGCCAGAAAGATGCCCAATGTCCTGACCGTGTCCGGGACACTAAGCATAGGGACCTCCTAACCAACCTACAGTACTCTTGGCATTAGCCAAGCTGGCTATGTAAGGAAGCAGTGTTTGGAAGGGAAAGTCCCAGTAAAATGTGGCATTTTTCTGGGCACATGGGCACTCCATATTCTCCTCTAGATTTCGTTGTAAAAATCGGACTGCACCCAAAAATCCGGGGAAAATCCACAAAGCAAATTGACAGGTTCGCACATCTCAACTGTTGACCTCCCAGCTAATTGGGACATTAAGGAACAGCACCCATGTGTACAATTTTAAAGATGTTAATTGCAACAGATCAATGTTTTGCTCCCTTCCTTTCTTTGGTATTATGGCCCGTCCAGCTGTGTGTGTCAGGGGCATCCACAAGCAAACTATGGCGGATTCCATCTTTAATTATAGTTATGGCTATTTTTTGACAAGCCATTGTTGTTGGAGTTTTTTTAAAATAGGGTTATAGACTTGGATCTACACTAAACATTTAGCAATATTTAGTGAGAGCTTTAAAAAATATATGCATAAAGGTAAGCTCAGAAATAAGATATAGTCTGTTGTATTTTTCCTTTTACTTAGAAAAATGTATTAGCTTTTTAATTCAGCAACTCAGTCACGTATGCTCGAGAGAACCACAATCCATTTCATTCCTTTCCCAGAGAAACTAAGATATTACAGACAAATGCTCCAGGTCCCACTTAATGCAACTCTTTAACAAACTTCCTAGTAAACCGGTTATACATTTTTATAGCAATAATCGGAACACCGCCACACTGCAATTTATTTATTGATCATGTTTAATTATCATTATTATTAGAAATATAACACCACATATAAATTCAATGTATTTATTCTAGCAATTGTATCTTTCATTAAACGCCACTTAACGTTTTAAAGTTAATGTGAAAATGTCATGGTTTACATATGTAGCTTATTTATATTTATGGTGTGTCTGTTAAGCTTTCATGAGTTTGCAAACAGGAGGCGTATACCCTGATAGTTAATCACTTAATCATCGATCAGCAAATGGGTTAACGCAATAGTAGATACATACGATCAATAATTGCAAAAAAAATACATATCCGTGAGTGATGTCCATTGATATGACATTTTAAGGATGGAAATTAACACCAGAGATATTTTTTTTTATTGCTGTAAAAATCAAAAGAGAGTGGAATAAATCTTACCCTGCTTTATCCCCCCTTTAGGAACACACTGTAATTTGAAAAAAAAATTCAGGGAGATTTGGGATGACAAATCAAGAGATTTCTAAAACGTTCATTGGCAAGAGGGAATTATTTTCAGGGAGCTGGCTGAAAATGATGAAGCGAGTTGGTCAGTGTGCAATGGTTTATGGGCTGCCTGTATGCCTTTCATGCATACTACGGTATGCTTGGGAAAATGTAATAGAGGAACTACAGTAGTAATCGCTGGTGTTGTCTTACAGGTACTGTATTTAGCACCATGGTGATTGAGGAGTGGCTTTGCTCATGGAACAGGTTTACAACCCCTGCCTTTCTTGTTTAAGTATATAGGGGACTGTGAATATAAGATATATAATATTGATATCTCAGCCAGGTGAGGTGGAGGATTTCACAAAGTGTCATTCTCCAAAATGAACATTCCTTTTTTTTTGGATATTTACATTTTTCAGCTCTTCTTTTGTGTTTAACCACTTTAGTGTTCGTGATACCTGCAGCTCATTGTATCATGCAACAATACAGTGCATTGAACAGAGTTAATAAATAACACATCAATATAATTCCACATTGTTCAAAGTTCACAAATGCAAATTTGTAATTTTGTTTGGTGCGTGACCATATTAAAACATAACAAGGAGGCCCAATAATTTTCTCCTTACTTTTTTCAACTTACCTCTTATTCTAACTACAGTATTTTTATTTAACATGCAAATTGTAAATGTAAGCACATTGAAAATCTTTTTTATTGCATACCTTTAAGATATTCTCAGCATACAAAGCGATGAATGGAAATATGATATTAGTGAATTTCTTTTCACAAACAAGTTTAAAATATGTTTCTTTACTTTTGAAATAAACAGTCCTTTTATCATTAATAAATTACCCACAAACTAATGTGTTCGAGGTCACAGTGAGCTATACATGAACGATTCTAGGTTATAATCCAACCTCCTGAATCACCACACAAATCAATGTCATTACTAGGAACAGCCCTAATGGTTGCAATCAATGTATTGATTCCACAGGTTCTTATAGATTATCCTCCATCCCAACTCTCAGGTCTCAATTTACCTTGTTAAAAAGACATTCAAGATAACATACAAAAATAATGTTCAAATACTTGTGTAATTTCTTTTGAACAAAGCATGAATCCCTAAGATTTACCAAACAAAATGTATCATTAATATGCATTCAACAAACACCGTTACAATTAATGTTGATATGAGAAGAACAAAGAGATAAAATACAATGACACATACTGTAGTTATTCAACTGAGACCAGTATGTAAGCCATTCTGCATCCCTTTACACACATCTATAATTACTGTATACTCTGCAGATATTGCCAATTAGTATTGGACATACAATCACTATATGTACAATGTCTAAATTTGTACAAGTTTGGCTAGCAGCCAGGGAGCAGGATGTTCAAATGTAAAGCACAAACAAGTAAATAGATAGCAGGACATGACAGTGTTATTATCTATACAGAACAATATATAAGCCTTTCCCTGTAGAAGAGAGGTGCATCATTTTCATGCATATTTCAGGGGAAATCCTCCACTTGTTTTTTTATTTGTTGCCACAAAATAAACGAGGGGGCTATTAAAATTTGCAATCATTGTTATTTTTTTTAGAAACTTCTTCGTAACTCATGCAGAAGAATTGCAATTTCTGCAACATACTTTCCTTAGGTATGATGCCTCGTCAGACCTTGGGGGTTATTAAAAATAACCTCAATAGTGCTGATGGGTGGCACTATTACATAGACACTCCCAATAGGTCTTTCTGTGCAATAGTGCCCCAATCGCCACAATCACAGTTAAATGAATAATTGTGTGGAATAACCTCCTATGGCGCTGAGGATAGGAAATGGAATGGAGTCTTGTGCAATGGTTTTCTTCTTGTACTGGTAACCTCAGAGAAGGAGACAAGAGATAAACAGAAAACACCACAATAGTGTTTTACCCTTGGGACAATAGATAATATGATGGATAAGGTACAAAGAGCATTTATTGGTTAAAACAATTGTTACTACAATTGGAGTAAAACATGTTATATATTAATAAACAGTAGATCAATCTCCTGCTGAATAGATGGGTTTCTTCGTCAGGGATCCATCAATTGGAGTTTCGAAACGCGTAGGAAGGTTTGTGGCCATCCAGGGACACCGTAGCTGTGCTTACCAGGCGGTGACGTCAGCGGAGGAGACGTTTGGAAGAAACTCATTTGGCAACGAGACCACGAGGATTGCAGGAGACCTCCCCGCACAAACAGACGTTCTGCACCCCATGGCGAGCGGTTATTCCTGGCAAAAGACCCCGAACCATTGCACATGTCCTACTCATGGACGGTGAGTAGGATTTCAGTTTTTACCAACGGCGGAGCAACACAGCTTCCTTAAGCACAAGCGCTTGGAAGCTTTTCTCATTTATTCAGCAGGAGATTGATCAACTGTTTATTAATATATAACATGTTTTACTCCAATTGTAGTAACAATTGTTTTAACCAATAAATACTCTTTGTACCTTATCTATCATATTATCTATTGTCCCAAGGGTAATACACTATTGTGGTGTTTTCTGTTTATCTCTTATCTCCTTCTCTGAGGTTACCAGTACAAGAAGAAAACCATTGCACAAGACTCCATTCCATTTCCTATCCTCAGCGCCATAGGAGGTTATTCCACACAATCTCCTTATCTGGTTGGAAGATACCGGATCAACCTCCCAGGCAGCTCAAGGACTACCTCCATCATAGACTGTATCACAGGTTTTGTTCTACTGTTTGTATCACTGTATAATATTGTTCACACAAGCGCTAAATTGCACTTATTATTTTACCACTATAAATGAATAATTGACTTAAAGAGAGGTGTACTGCATATAAAAGTAAACATCAGGAGAAAAGTGTCCCTGCTCTGAATAGCTTGCAAGCTAACAGTGTAAGATATTGTGTATTGCAAATGAATGTATGCTTCATATGGGACTGTACCTTTAAGTAAAAACCAAGCTGAGCAACTCATCAACATGAATACACAGAATGCATGAACAAGCCTGAATTCCTTGTAGATTTAGTGTTTCTGCAGTTACTTAACCACTTGGTGTCTGAAGGAATTCATTGCGCAATCTTCCAACAGTGAAACATTTAACCATCATGTCAGTCAGGTTAACTATGTAGAAATATTTCTTTTGTCCTTCACTGAAGCTTTCCTTACTATATACAGTATCTATTCACAGCTATAATCCTTTCTTCCCTAATGTAATTTTTCTGTATGTTCGTTAAGCATAAATGTTTCACATGGTACATAAAAATAAATCTTTTGCCACAGACCTTGGGGTACAATCCTGCCCCACACATTCCTTTATGTTTTAGTGTAGCTAATTCCTAGAGCTACTGTGATTCTCATGTATATGTGCATTGATTGTAAGCTTGCGCATGCGCAGTTGCATTCACAATGGCTGCCGCGTCGATGCAATGTCATGGCAACCAGCAGCTGGGGTTGACGAAACTTACATACAGTAGAGGCAACGTTTATTCTAACATTTGCCATAAACTAGCCGCGTTACATTCTGGGTATGTGCTGGGTATGTGCTGGGTATGTGCTGGGTATGTTCTGGGCTAGTTTGAGGCACGTTTAAGGCATTTCTGAATTGACTAACGACCCATAGGATTAACACAGCAGGGATCCCTGGCAGTCCAATTCAGTTTGAATGGGACTGCGAGGGACCCCCGCTGTTAATCTGATAGGCCATTAATCAATGCAGAAATGCTGGGGCTAGTTTAAGGAAAGTTTAAGGCATGTATTCAGAATGTACCTGGGTGTTTCCTGGGTTTTTTGGGGAATTGCCACTGGTTTTTGTTCGAATAAGAGTTGCCTCTACTGTAGGCTTTCCTCTAATATATCACGTATTGCGCATGCGTAGGATCTCCTGCATCCAAGCTAGTTGAGTCAATCACGCATGCGTAAGTAGGTTAATCGGATATCTCCCCACTGCGCATGTGCTGGATCTCCCAATCCAATATGGCCGATGGAAATATTCAAAATGGCCTATGCAGCACTCTAGAAATGGTGGGAATACAGGTTTGGCGGGCTTTGGCCTCTTTTAATTGATTTTGGTGATTGTGTGTTAATTAGATTAACTGCACCTGGGTTTAGGGGTATTTATGTTCTCTGTGTTCATTCTTTCACTGCATAGCCCTGAGGAAGGTCCATTGTTGGGACCGAAACATTGGAATTTTGTGCTTTGTTAAATACAAGATTTATTTACTTTACTTACCTGTGTGCTGTCTGCTGTCTACTGATTTTGTGAAAAAGGTATTGTACAATATATATGCAGACTTAAATTCTAATTTTAAAACTTAAATCTGTGGTATGATTTAGAAAGTCTATAGACCCTAATCAATATGTTGTTAAGCTGCCTACTCCATGCTGCGGATGATTTCAGCTCAATTCAAGATGGTAGGACTAACCTATTCTCCAGCGTGGGGAAGATTGCTTCTCTACATTTTGAATAGGGGCATATATAAGTGTTTACGTATATGTCTTTTTTGAACCCATGACATGAAAATAACAGATATATTTGTGGCATGCTATAGTATTATATGTTTTTGTTACATAGATTTTGAAAACAAAACTTGAATATAACACATCTAATTTCCCATAAATGCGTATCCAAAAGAAAACATTGAACGCGCTTACTCCAACCTTCTCAGACCTGCTTATTAGGTCCATCTTTAGGGATTTTTAAAAAAAAAGCAATTACATTCCAACACATTTGAATTTTTTTATCTGTGTCTGAGCCAGGGGATTCCCCAGAGCAGAATGTACCAGATCGAAGACACCAACGTTTATGTGATAATAAGATTGTGGTAACGATAACAAAAAAATGGCTGCTAAGTCACCAGTAGAAATTGGGAGATGACGTAGCGGCTGTTCCTAATGGCTGCTAGTGTGAGGCTTATTAGGGCGCCCATATTGTTTCTATTAGACAATTATACTTGTGCAGGAGATTATAACGTATTATTTTGTAAATCGGACAGAGGGGTTCTTTTTCTGTCAGCTATAAATAGCATGGCTCACCTTAAATTGAGATAATGTAAAAAGATTATTGCTTCATTACTTCATCAGGGAAGTAGAGTCCATCTACGAAACGCATAGGATTCCTGTCCATATTAGTCAATATCTGACTTTGAAGCTACTCCAATACACCACTATTCAATTCTCCGTTTCAGTGATATTTAAGCCTGTCTGACTCACACTAATTGGTTGCTCATAGAGTGACGAGTTGAGTGACTTCAGCGGCTGCACATAGAGACACAGGAGGTTGATTCGGCTGTATGCTGGGTGAGTGGGAACTTTCCCTACAAACATATGAGCCCTTTAACGGACATTGCACAGCTGTGGGGAACGGATACCACCGGAGGCCATAGATCGAGATCCAGGAGGGAGTTCTTCCATACGAACAGGACGTCCATCTCCACAGACCTATGAGCGGAAATCCGTGCTGGCCATCGGATGAGGAGATCAGCTGTGCACCATATGGTAACATGTACCTGACATGTAATGGTTGAAGTAACTTTATTGGATGTACGTGCAATACTTAGCCTCGTCACACTGTTCATATAATATAATTTACTATACCATGAGAGTTTTGCACTGTTTTTTGTTTCTTTCCCATGATCATCTATTCTGTTTTGATGTGTTGCAGACTAAGTTGGTATTGTACACATTGTACACATTTTGTGTTACAGTTCAAATTACTTGATGTTATTTAGAAGTGTAAATCCATGACAATATAGAGCTTTGAGTGCTCTCTACAGTATGTCTCGTCATCTTTAGGGTAAGGTTTATTTCCATTGCTGAGTCACTGTAATCAGGGATTTGCCTGCTCACTTTCTGCCTCTACCTGAGAAATACTTACATTATCTTTTGGACACTATAATAATATTTCTTGCAATAAAATCTGAGAGGTTAAATTCTCTTTGTAACAACCATAGGTCCACACATATAGGGCTATATTCATTGAGCAGTCTTCTGCCAAAAGACACCTTACAGTCCATTCAATTCAATGAACTGTAAGGTGCCTTCCAGCACTAAAAGGTGTCTTATCTTGGGTGACTGCTTAGTGAAAATACATCTGGATTCCTTCAAATGATATGTTTGAATATATCATTGGTTTAAACACTACTGTATATACTGTACTGTAGGATTTGTAGGCGTGATTAAAGTTCGATTTACGAACTATTCATTTACCTTGCTTATATTGCACAGTTCATGTATTTTTTTTAAAATTGGTATTAACATTAAACTGCTAAATTTAGGCTTTTTATAAATTATATTACTTTTTGTGCTGTAACCACAATCCGGTGATAACATTTCGTATAAAAATGTTTTGATTTTCTTTACCATATAATGGTTTCTGTCTGTTGATAATAGGACATGATTTCTAAAGAGGAAAAGATAAAGAATGTTTATAACAAATCTTTAATGTGCTGTGTTTCTCAACCTTAATTTAGGAGAATTACAGCTTTAAAGTCACTGTAACACTTAATTTAGGATTAGAATGCAAAGTATGTAGGACTATTGTTAGATTATGTAGGAAGGTTGAACATGAAGTCTGTTTTGTGCTGCTGTTATGATATTGATGTGCGCAATGATGTATTTTTAAAGGAGCATAATCCCATATGGGTTCTTACTCTTTTCTATCCAGCAGCCAGCAATGCATAGGGCTGAATTGCCCTATATTAGGGAAGGGATAATTCATGTACTATAAGTGATAGAAAAGGTATTTGAGGTAAATTTTATGAATATATATATATATATATATATATATATATCCTTAGTGTTCTAATTATTCATTATGGGATAATATAGAAAATGCAAATGCATGTTGTTTAATCTAGTGATTTCAGTGCAGAGACTCGTCACCCATACGGAAAGCTTTCTACTTTTCAGTGCTGAGTCACCATTAGCAGAATTGTTTGCTGCTTACTCCCTCTTTCTACCTGAGGCATTTTGGTAACTAGGACTGTGATAAGAGTGATCACACCCTGATCCAAGACACAGATCTGAGACCCTCTCTCACTGCAAGAAAAAAGACCAAGATGTAAATATATATATATATATATATATATATATATATATATATAACATTTCATCGAAACATTGTAGACACAATGTAGACATGTATCAAAGTCTGTCAGATACAAAACTGGGAAAAAGCAGATTTAAAACATTGCACTAGATTTACTAAACCCTAGTGCTTCAGTGGTTAGGTTTTTCCTTGTGTAGCGCACTTTCCCCCACCCCCTGGGAGATAAGGCGACTACGGTGTATGTGGTGCGTTATCTGCGACTCACAGGAGGTCTGAACCTCTGCTGTGGGGAGCCTGGGGTGTACCTGATCCGGTTGATAACAGCGCCTCCACCTGCACAGGATCCTAACAATGTGGGATAACCCCGTGCAGGACAATATAATAACCATACACCAGTGTAATATAACAGGTTTTACTACACAGAATAATATGATAATGACACAACAGAACATACAAGCCTAACAGGGCAGTAACCCCTCACTGTGCTTTCCCCAACACTGTGTCCACACCCCCGTACAATTTGCCCCTCCACTGTACTGAGGTGTCCCTGGGCACCCAACCACCCTGGTGTCCACAGTGTCAACCACCTATCCAAGTGTGCGAGACCGCACTGCCCACTAGAGTAGATGTATAGTTGGTGCACGTGTGAGGTGAGGTATTCTGGCTACTCCAGCACCCGGGCGCGCAGACAGAGAGAAAGACAGGATCCGCTGAACAGCGATGGCGTCATCCATGATGAGTCCGCCTCCACGTGGGGTGGTATCCGGTTGGAGTGTCCCACCATGCAGATAGTCTCTGTGTCTTTTAGTGATTGTCTGGTCCCGGAACACAGGCCACAACTGCTGCGCAGCTTCTTCTGTGTCTCTGTCACTATGGACACTAAGCGGGGCAGTGTTCCTATCTAAGGAGGGCCAGTCCCTATAGCAGCCATAAACTGAGATGAGTCAGGGCCTAGCTGGGGGCTGATAGGGAGTATCTGGCCTAGGGCAGGAGGCCCAGAACTCTGCACACACAACCTACCCCTTCCTTGTCCCAGCTCCGACTTACGTGGCTGCAGCGCGCAAAATGTAGCAACTCTCAGAACTGGGGAATGCGGCAATGCTTTTGGCTGGTTTCGCACCATGTAGTTATCAGGTCTGCTGCATTCTGGGGGCTGTAGTCCCCGTGGAGCCCTCTCTGGCTAATGGCCACCCTGAAGATCTCTCTTCCATCCCGAGCCCCCCTGCAGCAAGCAAAAGCACTAATGACCACTGCAAAAGGCTTGGGGGCCTATTTTATAAGCCTTAAAAAAAAAACGCCGGTCCGTTTACGCCGACAGTTTTTTTGAAAGTTGCTATCACGGTATTCAGAAAGCCTCAATTTGCCTCAACCGGTGATAGCAAAATTCCCAAAACGGGCGAGTAGCCAGCAATGTGATGTTCGCCTCTCTCGAATGGGCTTACCCTGTGATTTCTCTCAGCTGCAGAGAGCTGTGGGGAGCCTGTGGTGTACCTGATCCAGTTGATAACAGCGCCTCCACCTGCGCGGGATCCTAACAATGTGGGATAACCCCATGCAGGACAATATAATAACCACACACAAGTGTAATATAACAACAAGCTCTTCTTTTGGCAAAGGCGGTCGTGCATTGCGCCTTGTGCAACCACATACACACACAAACTGGGGCCTGCCCCATAGAGGGCTGTACCTTGTCTGCGGTGCTCAGCCGCGGCCACCGGGGATGAATCATTAGGGTTAATACCAGCACCGGTAGGGGTCTTATGGAATAACATGCATCAGTAATTATGGGCTTATACTGTATGTTAAGATAAAAATAAAATGGGCGCACAGACTTGCTAATAATCAAAATGTACTGTATTGTGCCAAGAACTCCAACATTTCGGCTGTGTGAACCAGCCTTTATCAATGTGATAACCTTGATAAAGGCTGGTTCATACAGCCGAAATATTGAAGTTCATGGCACAATACATTTTGATTATTACAGTAGCAAGTTTGTGTGCCCATTTTATTTTCATTTTCACTGCTGATCTTTTGGGACTTTGGATGCCCTGTGGATTGGAGCACCGGCAGATAAGAGTATTTATTGCAATTATACTGTGTGCCCGCATTTTCCCTTGTGCTTATACTGTATGTTCAAAGCTCCTTCAACCCCTTACAATGCAGGACAGGTCTAGACCTCACCACTAGCCTTTATGGCTTTAAAATGTTGTGATATCCAAGAGATATACAGTAGGAAATATAGTATGCATTTAAATGTAACTAGTTTTACATTGCAACGTATGCTACAGTAATTGCTGAAGGGACAGTAACACCTTAACCAGCAAAAGGTACATATGTCTGGTCCATAGTTCAGGTAATACTGTACTGTAACCCTGTTTTAAATTGAATTAATTTAAAAAAACTAGATTAGTAACTCCATGTTGCTGGGTCAATTAAGGTTCTAGTAGTTCACACAATCACATTATTATTTTTTACAATGTACACCCTTACTAAGAGTTATTTTCTGACAAAATGTTTTTGATGGCAATTGCAATACAAATAACTGTTAAAGGTGATACATATACTGAAAATCACTTTGATTTGACAAATTGGTTGTACTTTTGCTGTCACCTGTCTAATGGAAATTATTCATTTACTGCACCAGCGATATTTTAATAGCCAAAATCTGTGTGTTTTATTTAAAAAAGACTGTTGACTGCAACACTTGAGGCAACAAGCTAAAAAATACAATTGCGGAGTATGTCGAGACAAAGGAGAGTGTTCTTGTGGACTTGATTGCGAGAATTTTCAATTTATTTAGATGTACATTTTGGTGCCAATGTTGGACCTTTCTCAAGATAACAAACCACCTCAAGTGGCCCAGCAATATAACTTCTGATACCCATAATGCATAGCCAGTGACAGATTTACAAATATGCCGCCCTTAGCACTTACCTGGCGCCACCCTCCTCCTACAGCATCATTTGACACCACGCCATCACATTGCCATGGCAACGCAAAGCCGTGTGATGTCACGTTGCCGTCCTTGCATGTATGATCGGTGCTTGTTGGCCGTGCCTGCGCATGAGCGGCAAGAAAGTGCCAATCGCGCATGCCGGGGTGGCAAGGAAGTGCACATGTATGTCACCCCTACATTTTGCTGCCCTAGGCCCGGGCCTAATGGGAAATCTGCCACTGTGCATAGCAATCGTGCGCTAAAAAAATATTGCACCAGATTTAGCAAATTAAATATTTCCATTCTTTTCAATGCTGATACCATACTCGTGATTCTTTTGAAATCAGATACACTGGATTTCTCCAGGTTTGTAGGCATTAGTTATTGATGCAGAAGCCCCTTCCTGTTTTATTTGCTTGTTAAAAAAATGTGAACTTCTTTTTATGGCGAGGAGACGGTGTACAAAGCAGCATAAACTCTGGTTGCTTTTCTAAAACCAAAGCAAATGTCCCACGTAACAGGCAAAAAAAAAAAAGAAATAGAATAAGAAAAAGCACATAATATTGAAGTACTCTTTAACCTTTACAACATCTTGTTTTTTTTTTCCTTTTCATTCATCATTATAATTATATACCCAAAAAAGGACAAGTACCCAGGTCTGCACCTTTAGTTCTAGTGTTTGCAGGTGATCGTCCCACCCAATTTTATTAATGTTGGTGTAAAAATTATGTACGGTATATTAAGAAATAATAATATTTAAGAACAATAGTTTTTTTTTTTATACTGCAACATTAACAGAAATTAAGTTCTTCTTTGCAAAATTATGAACTGCCCTGATTTTCTGCTAAAGAAGATAAAATAAAAAAAATGAAAGAGTACAATAAAATGCAAGAAATATAACACTAAGGGGCCTATGTACTAAATATTGCAAATGGCTTTTTAGGTGGAAAATAATAATTTGTGCCATTAATGGTATTTACTAAAAACAGACTTTTCTGTGTGCCAAGAAAAGTGTCAAAATTGTCCAAATAAATACACATAATTGTTTTCATTTAAATCGTATAAATCGGGTATTCAATATGACGCAATGCAGTGTGAAGAGCTTACACATACAACACCACTTTTATGAAGGTTTGTATTACTTTTTAGCACTTAAATCTTGAGACACATTTTTTAAAATATAATGTTAGTAGACAGGTCCATGAGTTTTCCTTTCTTTCCTTCCATCCACAGGAACTTTGTTACGAATGGAACACATCTAATACAGTATGTACATTCAAGTCATTAGAAAACATTAGTTCATTTATCTTAGGTGGGACTCGGAAAAATCTTTCTCCCCTATCGGATCAGACAAAAAAAATGCTTAATGCTAATCCCTTTCTACTCATGATGTAATTTAAAACTGAAGTTGTTTTACATTCCCCTAATGGGATTGATTGTATCATTATATCCCGGGATAACCGGTGGATGAAGAGCAAATTGTTGTACAAAGACCATAGCTTTTAAATTTACAAATATTTTTTTCCAAAAAGTTTCCATATCAATGAAACAATAGTAAATGTACCTGAATGTGTTTTTACACATGGACATATCTAGTTTTATTTATCTTTGCTCATATACGTTTGCACATTAGCTGTTGGTTTTATGAGTTTTCAAACATACCGTATTAGTTCATATGATGCAGTAGAATGTTACTAATGCAGATGTAGTTACAGTCTGTGCTAAGATATCTCGTTGGAACCTTCTGAGCAATCTGGAACTGTATTTGTATTGGATATCTATAGAACACATTGGCAGAGAAATTACATCTTTTCAAGAGATTAACACAGGTCCTGTTTGGCGACAGGAACAGGGAAACAGATTAAAACATGTTGATATTCCAAAGGTACCAGATCTATTTGACAAAAAAACATTTCTCTTGAATCTCAGTTTACTTTTTAAATTTGAACTCAAAAGGATCCTTGGAGATTACTTTGAACTGAAAGGGCAATAAAATCCATGGTGGTGAAATTTATAGTGATCAGAGCTATTAATGACAAACATTTGCTTTAAACCACAAGCCTCAGACATATTACGTGAATGGGAAGGGATATTGGTCCTGAGGGGGTAAAAAAAAGTCCCTTTTCGCTCCATTATCCTAAGCAGAACCTCAATTGGAAGCTTAACATACAGTTTAATGAGAGAGACAAGAGACATTTTGGCCAACGTTATTTCTATAGAATTTAGTATGGAGGCAGACAGGTGTGTATTATTTTATTTACATTTATGAGTTCCCTTCTTAAATGAAACCTATCAATGGCCCAGAACCACAAAACTTTTAAGTAACTAAACTTGACTTTAATCTAACGTAATGCATGTTATTACTTACGGTGTATATTCAAAGGACAATAACGAAACATTAAGTCATGTGTTCTCCCCTGTGAAGAGCATTGCAAATATAATGCCCGTTGATGATGAGACCCAAATGGTAAGCAAACGAAGTGTTGTCATAACATGGTCAATCCATAAAAGTCTGCTAGGGTTAACATGGGGACTTAACTTTCCCTTAGTTACTCTAGGTCATATTTAAACGCAGTGTTACTCACATCCAGACACGGAAATAAGGGTTTTGTAGTCTCTGGATGAGTGTACAGTATGACCACAGTTTACATAAGTTTACCAACATGGCGTTATTCCCTGGTGTTGCTTTCTTCACTTCTCTTTCCTTCCACTTCATTTTAAGATCTATTTCAGGGTCTGGATCTGAATAACTAAGAACCCCTTCCTATCCCATTATTTGAAGATAATGCACCGTTTTGTTACAAGATGTATGTTAAGCCTTTGCTAATAAGATGTAAATATGTTGTTTTTGCATATAATTAGTATTGAGGATACCATGTTAAATGAGGGGACATAACATTCCCATAACTATTCTTTTTTAGGGAGCTTTCTATTGTCACAATGTCCCATACACTTAGCCTCATTGAAAACACATAGGATGTAATTTATTAAACCGCAATCGGCACACCATAACACTGAAACTAATATTAACTTTAATATCCCCCATTGTGTTAAAAGATTTGAACTGAGGGCTGTTTGTGTTTTCCGTACAGAAAGTGAGTTGCACATCTTTTAAAACTATTTGCACTTTTGGATGAAGTGGTTAAAAAAAACAACAACAAAAAAACTAAAACATGTCCATTTATTAAACTTTGAGACAAAGTTCTTTGCACTGTATTTAGAGATAATTATTCCAGTATTTCTCTCAGGGCCGCAATCCGTGTCGGATCGGCGGGAAGTTGGCTTGGCTGGCTGGGCTCCCTTTATCTGCTGGGCCTGCTCCCTGCCCTGCTTATCAGTTCTCCCCCCAGCTCAACACTATGCTGGGGCCTGGGGTGAGGATTGTGTTCTGGGCCCTGGCAAACCTGGTAGTGGGAGAACACTTATAAGTGACAAGAGGTTGTCACTAAAAGTCCCTAAAGCTTCCACTCATTGTAAACAGTAGAATGTACATAAAGTACCAGTTAAATAACTAGTACCACTAATATCAAATTATTACAGACCAAATGGGAAATATCCACGTAAACCTAACTATAACACAACTAAAACATATACAATTTTATTACATGCTAAAAACTGACGAAATGCATAAAATGACAACTAATAAACCATAAATAAAAGAGTCCCCATGTGAACGAAACGGACAGTTTACGGTAAACAAAAATGCTAGTATGAACACAAGTGTAAAGCCCTGTTAGAACATGGGGGGCCAGTGTCCATAATATACTAACAATGCTAATTAGCTTCACCACAAAACACCTGGTAGTGGGCCTGGTTTCCCTCCTCATGACACTGAGCCAGACCAGGTTTCTGAGGCCACCACCTGCCATATCATTCTATTCAGCTCCAAATAGGGTATATCCGGCTGTATGCAAGTGTATTAGTTGGTCCTAAAATTTGGTGTGGCCTGTAATTTTCAGTACGAGATTTAAGAACCAGTGAATTAAGCAATACAATTTTTTTTAAATAGGGAGGAGAGAAGCTTGTCAACATAGACCATTTTCCCCTTAAAAAAAAGATTGTGAATTGTAGTTTTGTAAATGAAAGAAGTATTGGTATTTTGGTTGGGAAAATAAAAATTAACTGTACTCAGCATCCTCTAGTACAATCACACTTCGATCACTGATCTACATATCAGAATTTCTTAAATCAAGACAAACAATATAAAATAAAAGCAAAGAGTGAATATGTAATCCAATTGATAGTACACTGAGAAATATAAACAGAAAATATATCAGGTCAGTAAATTACTTGTTAGAATGGTTTGTCCAAATACTTACTGCTATTAATGCTGCTATTTACATTAAAGTACAATTTCCATACACAATTAACATGAAAACTGGCACATTTAAAACCATTTAATGGTGTAGAGAAAGCAATAGCATAAGTCATTCTGTAGCAGAACTTTGGGACACATCATCATTACTAGTTTGTGTTCATGAATATTCTCTGCTGACTAACACAGCAGCAGCAAAAAAAAAAAAACCTACCTGTTGAGGTCTGAAAACAATTTTTCCATATCCTCTCTCTGCGTAAATGCTGAGGTGTCCCAAAGACTGAAGTCTACAGAGAAAATGCACCAAAGCATTTTTTCCTTTGTCCTGTTCTAGTGCAAATATTTGCATGTGTCATATTAGGAAATATATAGTTTGTCAGAGTTCACACTGGCCATCTGCTACATGAGCCAACACCCAGTTTGTAAGAGACGGATACGGGGGGAGGATCCTGTTCGTCAACTTCCTGATTTCTGCCTTTTAGTTGGCTGATGTTCTGAATTAAAAATGTTTACTTAACTTACATAGATTAGAAATAATTAGTCCACGTAGTAAAAAAATATGTTTGCTTTGGGTCCAAAATGTCTTCTTTTTTTTCATTACATAAAGTAGTATTATTACATAGCTACAGATATTGAATAATATAAAATAAAACTTACATACAGTACTGGAATTAAAATTCAAAGGACTTTGTGAGTCTAAAAATACCTAATAACATCTTTATAAAGACATTAAAACCCAAAACAGTCCACTGCGCAGAAGGCTCTGTAAATCCGGCAAAACAAACCTGAAATCCCTCTTATAGCTCCTCTTCATTAAGGGCGATCCAAATTCGTCATCAATTGGGGTATGGCCTGGAGCCTGACTAAGATGGCCGCATTGACTTGAGGCTCTGTGAAAGGAAAATTACAATCTGAAGGAATCCTAGCACATACCCAGGCAAATACAATAAAAATATATAGAATTGGATAATGTAAAAGAAGGGGAGGAATTAGAACCTAAAATCTTTCAATTGGGACAGTATAAAGAGAATTAAATTAGAGCATCAGCACTAGGCCTGGTCAACGAGGCCACACATATTGAGCTTGGGGTGTGGCGGCCCATTCACAATTCTGAAGAGCCTAACCCCCTATCCCCTGCCAAGAGTGCCCGGTCGGTGGGCCGCGGAGTGGGAGGTGATGGAGGGGGGGAGAAAAAGAAAGCGAGAGGTAGATCTGGCTTGCACACTCTTACCTGCAGCTGGAAAGGGCCTGAAGAGAGACAGCGGCCATCTTCTCCCTTGGCAACAGCTGGAGCGGCATCAGGGCAAAGGGAGGAAGCCCACTTGCCCCAGAGGGATCTGTCACCGCAGGATTGGAGGATCCCAGCGGAGTTCCTTCCCGGTGAATAGGGCCAATACGATTGAGCAGAAGGGACGTAGGATAATAGATCCAGGCGATACAACCCCGGTGCAAGATGACCATCGTGGGCCTATGAGGAAGAGTGAGGTGGAAGAGGCAACAAGTGACAGGAATGGCTGTCGGGGACCAACGGAGCAAGCCTGCTTTTAACTGCTCCAGATAGCCCTCTCAACCCTCTGGAGTGTCACCGGTAACCAAGAGGGGAGGGAGGAGGCAAGAGGAAAATGTGGAGTGGGGGAGCCTGTGCCTTGCAGTCATGCCACGCTTTGCTTAAGGCTCCACACCCTCTTTTGAGAGGAAGAGATTTAAGATGGCGGATTCAAAAGAATCTGCTCTAATGTTTGGATTTTCAGTAATAGGGGAAAAAACAATCAACCTTTTTTGTGACTGATCTGTGGATCAAAGGAATCAGCCAATCCGCATCGGATTTAGGCAGAAAATTCACCCACATCTACTTTGTCTCGTTCCCCTTCTCACTGTTCTTACCTCCCTCTTCCTGTCCCATCCCCCTATCTCTCTCTAGTTACATCCATTAATATTTAGATCACGTGGCTGCAAGGATGAGGGTCAGCCTTACATCAAGCTATAGAGGTTATTAAGTTTCCATCACATGTATAAACCACAGCACATTCCACTACTAGTTGACTTGCATTTACTGGCACCATACAGTAGGTGCCTCGAGGTGTCAGTCATGGGCAAAAGCACCAACATTAGGGGTGCTACCAGGAAAGAGTGAAAGATCAAGTTAAATTCAGACCTCACATTGGGGTTTAACAATCCACAGAAAAATTGATGTTACTTCAATATTTAAAATGTGCTACACAGTGTAAAGAAACACTGCTAGAGATGAAGTAATTCTACTAGTATATTGTCATTTAAAAAAAAAATATATATATATATATTTACGTCTTACATGCAAATATTGTCTGTATTCAATAAGCCTCTTCCAAACATGCCACTGTATTTTGCTTTTCTCCAGCAGGGTGCACTTTAGGATCTTGCTCAAAGCCCTCTATTTTCCCTGGGGTGTTTAGTCTTTTCATGTCATTATCATTCATTTCATTGTGAGTATGTGTGTTGCAAAAGTCAGCAGGTGGCAATAGCAGATAAGTTCTCAAAATTAAAATAGTTTCTGGAAATGTTAGATTTAAAAAAGAAAATGTTTCACTCAGTTCAACTCAATCCATCTCACTATCAGTTGATTCTTCCCATGTCCTGTTGGTGTACGTACACTGCCTACAACATAGCTGTCAAACATTCAGGCCCATTGTGGGCCGCATGGTGACTGCTTGTGGGCAGCATGCGGCCCAGAAGGGGTTGCCTTGCGGCTTGTAGCCCTGCACTTAAACTAGGGGGTATAGCTGGGACATCCATTCTGGCTGCTTTGGGAGTCCGGCGTTGGAAATTGTACCCAACTGCCGGGCCGCCTCTCCCCACCACAGGTTCAGGCCACTTCTCCCCACAGCTGGTACAGGCCTCTTCTGCCACCTGATGCACGTCCGAAGTAGGGCTGGGCAGAACTTGGGCCCTATTTACGTGAACACACGGCACTGGAGGCTTTCCCCAAGTTAAGGTTGTGTGTGGTTTTGTGGGAGAGGGGGGTATTGTGTGGGGTGGGGTGTTTTATATTGGTTTTGTGGGGGAATTGTGTGTATTGTAGGGAGGGCGTATTGTGTGTGTATTGTAGGGAGGGCGTATTGTGTGTGTATTGTGGGGAGGCGTATATAGAGGGTGTGTGTATTGTGGGGAAAGGGTATTCTGTATGTGTATGTATTGTGTGGGGGATATCTTGTGTGTGTATTGTGGAGAGGGAGTATTGTGTGTGTATTGTGGGGAGGGGGGTATTGTGTGTGTATATTTTGTGGGGAGGGGGAATATTAATATTGTGTGTATTGTGGGGAGGGGGTATTGTGGGGAGGATGGTATTTTGTGTGTATGGTAGGGAATGGGGTATTGTGTATTGTAGGGAGGGCATATTGTGTGTATTGTGGGGAGGTGTGTATTGAGGGTGTGTGTATTGTGGGGAAGGGGTATTCTGTATGTGTATGTATTGTGGGGAGGGGGTATTATGTGTGTATTGTGGGGTGGGAGAGAGATGGAACGGGGTGGGGACAGAGTTAGGGAGTGGGAGAGAGTATGTGTGCGGGGGGAGAGAGATAGTGTGCGTGTGTGTGTGTGTGTAAAAAAAGAAAGAGACAGAGTAGGGAGGAGAGAGTGTGTGTGGGGTGAAAGAGTGTGGTGGGGTGGGGGGGAGGGGGAAGAGAGAACGTGTGAGTGAGGGGGGAGAGACAGTCTCCCTCACCCTTCTCTAAGGGCCACTTACCAGGATTCTTTCCTCTTTTCTTGATGGGGAGAGAGAGAGAGAGAAAGGGAATGAGGCGAGAGATACCAGCGACGTTTACAAATTTTTAATAGAAAAAGTTCAAGAAAAAAAAAAAAAGTGTACGCATTGATAGAAAATGAAGCTGGTAGTAGGCAAAATAAAATTAAATAACTATATTGGGCATAATAGCTAACATCTAAAAACAGGACACTTCCCCTGATGCGTTTTCCACCTCTCAGGGCGCTTTATCAAAGGATAGTTAGGCTTGGTGAAGCATGCAATATATATGGTTCCTCCCATCATCCAGATGTAATCCGGACCATGATTGATTACACCAACCACTAAGTGATTGGCTGTATCCATGAACCGGGTAAGATGGAAACAGGAATGGTGGGAGGGGCCATAGAGCAGGGATAATAAAATAAAAATAGAAACAACAACATAAGTCATACTAATGTGCATAGCTCATGAATGTAAAACATAAAAAGACAAACATGAAAACAACAATAAAAAAAATGAAAAACATCTGAACATCGTGAATATGAATATGTATGTATAAGACATCACTACACTTATAAATAATGATGAAATACACAACCTAATAAGAACAAATAATGTAAACTACATGTAATAATAACCGCAACCCTAGTGTAATATACATATGAACCCACAAAAAAGGTTGACAACTAGAAACTAAAGGAATAGACTACACTAATTAACTAATATGAATAATGATAAAATATAACCTAAACAAAAATACAAATAAGTTGTATCTGTGATATAAATAAAATGAAAATGAAAAACTGTATGGACACAACAGACATCTTGCATGCAGAGTCTCATGCAATAGCCGCATTGATACCATATCAGCTTTCCAAGATGAAAATATACCTACATAAAGCATGAAAATGAAAATACACAGTTGTATAAATAAATATACAAAAATCTCAAAAAAAGTTTAAATATATTAACTTATAATCTATCCATAATAGGCTACAATGCTGTAATGAGAAAAATCACAAGACAGGACAGGAAGTTGTGAGTGAATGTAAGCAGGACTACTTAAGCTTAATATAGTGTATTCATGCACAAATATCAAAAACAATAATTTGTATGGTAAGCTACTGCATAAAGCACATAATGTAACAAATATGAGTATATAATGATCCATATAAAAAAATATGTAGATGGGATAAATGTGATATCCCAAGGGGCATGTCCCGAGGGGTTAATTGAATACCAACTTAAGTCGAACACACGTAAATCCTAAACAAATGTATGTTTGAAACTAGAAGGTAGAGAATACATATACATGTGAAACATATAGCCCATACTGTGTGTGTATAGGGAACATGATGTATACCTAATGGAGGCACATATACCTAAAATTGAACCCAAAAAAACACCTTCTCAATCCGAAATAGATACCTATATCCAATGTTCACACGTAGAATGTCCATAGACATTGAATTATAAAAAATGTATAATCTCCCAATCAATGTTGATACCATTCAGATACAGAGTGTCAAGAGTGAACATACAGAACATTTCTCGCCTGTTGAGCATGCCAAGCCTGTCACCCCCTCTGGGGTGAGCCTGAAGATGCTCAACACCCGAGAAAGAAAAGTTCAGAATCCCCCCCCCTAGGACACTCTGTGAAATGTCTGGAGACCGGATGTAAGAGATCTCCCTTTTTAATTGCTCTGACATGTTCCATGACCCTCTTCTTAAGGGGTCTGATGGTTTGTCCCACATAATATTTATGACAACCACATCTAAGTATGTAAACTACATGAGTAGTATTACAGTTAATGAAAGACTGCACTGCTTTTGTCATGAAGGGTTTCTTACAAGATATTGTTTTAATGGTGGTTGCATATTGGCATATAATGCAAAAAACACATTTAAAGAAACCTTTCGGGATATTACTAAATTACTAAATTTACCACCAGCATCTCTGGAACTAAATAAACTTGGAGATAGAAAGGTACCCAGAGATTTGGCCTTTCTAAAGACAAATCTAGGGGTATTGTCAATGATGGACACCAGATCTTTGTCCAATCGTAAAATACCCAAATGTTTCAATACTATAGATCTAATTGCATCAGCCTGTTGGCTGTTGAGTAATGAATAATGGTGTTTTATCAACCAATTTGGACTTGCATTTGTTCTTACCCCTGTCCATATACAGTAAATCTCTGCAATCTATACTTCTGGCCGCACTGAGTGCTTCCAGTAGGTCTATAGATCTATAACCTCTAGCTTGAAATCTGGCGAGCAATGCCTGGGACAGTGTCTCAAAAGATTTCTCAGTAGAGCACAGTCTCCTGAGCCGTAAAAATTGACCTTTTGGTAAGCCGCTTTAGAGTGGTCTAGGATGGTTGCTACTAGCCATTAGAAAAGCATTTCTGGAGTTGGGTTTCCTGTAAAGTGTTGGCTGTACATCACCGTTCATGTCAATGTATAGCATAATATCTATTTAGTAAATGTGTTGGATATTGTGATCAAAAGTGAATTTCAAATTGTAATCATTTACTTTGAGTGTATCTATGAAGACTTGAAGTGAGTGGATATCACCGTCCCAAATAAAAAGTAAGTCATCAATGTAACGTGTGTAAAACTTAATGTGATCCCTGAAATAATTGTGATCACAATAAATAAAAAGTGATTCCCAAAATCCCATAAACAAATTAGCATATGAAGGTGCGAATGAAGTGCCCATTGCTGTGCCCGTGATTTGTAAATAGAACTGTGCATCAAAACTAAAATAATTGTGTGTCAAAAGAAAAGTGATGGACTCAAGCAAAAATGAACAAAGTGCTGGTGAGAGATTTGAACGATCAAGAATGTGTTGTGTGGCCGAAATGCCTTTTTGGTGTTCAGTGATGGTATACAAAGACATGACATCCATAGTTACCCATCTGAAATTATTTTGCCATTTGAAATTATGAAATCTGTTAAGCAAGTCATTACTATCTTTCAAGAAGGAAGGCAATGCCTGTACTAAGGGTTGTAAGTACCCATCTACGTATCGTGATAATCTATCTCCCAAAGATCCAATGCTGGAAACTATAGGCCTGCCTGGCAGTTGTGTCAGTGATTTATGGACCTTTGGGAGATGATGAAAGATGGGCACTAAGGGATGCAGTGGATACAGGAAATCCAGTTCCTTGGAGTTGAGGACATAGATTATTTGACCCATTTACAGAAGTATCTTAAGTTCCCATTGAAAAATGCTGATGGGATCTCTACTACGTTTCTTGTATGAATTAACATAGTTGAGTTACCTACAGGCTTCCTTTCTATAATCCTCAGAAGATTGGACAACAATGGCCCCACCCTTGTCGGCATTTTTCATGGCAAGGGATTTGTCATTCTTAAGATTGTAAAGCTCCCGCTGCTCGCCTGGTGTAAGGTTTTTGCATAAGGAAGGAACACTTACAAGACCATTGGCCAGTGTTCTAAGGTCCCTCTCTACCAATTTTTCAAATGTAGTAATAAAGGGCCCCTTAGAAGCACCTGCACAAAATGTAGACTTTTTACAAAGATGTGAATGTTGATGAGAGAAGAAGCCTTGGGGAATAACCCCTGAGGAACTCAATGTACCTGTTTGCTCATCAAGTAACCCCTCCATGTCTGTGAGAGTGCAAAGTTCCCTAAAACTACTGCACCGACACACTTTATTCGAGCAAATACCCAGTATGTACCTGGCAGATACCTGGAATGCGCCGCTCCTCACCTCTGACAAGCCCCGTTGCGTTTGCCTTCCCAGCCTGGGTTCATGCCTGGCTGACGGGCGGCTGATCTGTTAAATGATAATGATTAGGATTTAATAGGCTGCAATGCTTCGCGTGTCTACCAGATGGCATAAATTCATGAATTGTAATGCAGTATATATATATTTACTGTGCAGTATTGCAGCCAGCGGGAATAAAATGCTTCAATCCCTGCCTGGAAAATAACCCAATGCACTCGGGCAGAAAACAGTCACAAACCTCAATACACCCGGGTATACCCGAATTCGTGGGACTAGCCGAGCTCGAATAAAGTGTGTCGCCAGTGTAAGTGTCTGATTACATGTAGTAACAATACCATTATCTGTATCCCCATCTTGGGAAGTATTAGACCCCAGCAACGAGGATGCATCCATGTCTGGTTGGGATTGCCTGTTGGAAATTTGTTTTTTTAAACATAATTTAGGTGTGAAACATTGGAGATCAATAGTAGTATTAAAGAGAAGGAAATCATTGTTAGGTGCAAAATTAAGACGCTTGTTGAGGAGAGAACGTTGTTCTGGGGTAAGTATAATGTCTGAAATATTGATGACATTGTCCTCAGAAGTGTCTATGCAAATTTTTTCCTTTTGGTTGCCCCCCTCTGTTTGCCTCTTCCTCCTTGACCTCCTTGTCCTAAAAAAAGGCCTGTGGCTACCTTCTTTGTGTGTTTGAATGGGGGATTCTGCACCTAATAAGGTAAATTGTTCTCGCTGTACATTCCCTGGATTTCCTCTAGATCTCCATGTCTCACCAGACCGTTCAAAAGAGACTGAAGGGCCCTTGTTATCTCCATCGGAAATGTCCGATTTGAAACTTGAAGTTTCTGCATAATGCTGTGTGAGTATGGATTTCTTAAGGTTACTATCAGACCTATCTTTATCAGTCTGTGATCTATAGGGTGATTTGGATCTGTTCCGATTGGGCATAGAAGTGGTGATCTTTTGCCAAAAATATACTTGGTTTTTAGCATAATCAAGTTTGTCTCTATCAAACTTGGTTTGCTTTTTGCTAATAATTTTCTCAGCCTCTTCAACGTTCTGTAATAATACATCATCATTGTTGGAGAAATGTTCCATAGATTCAAACGCCTGCAATTTAATTTGCAGACTATCGATTTCTTTCTGTAGACTCAGTTTCTCTCTGGTCTTGTGTTGAATAATAATGTTAATCAACTTAAAGGAACATTCGTCCAAAACAGATCTACATTCGTCTTCAAACTCCTTACTGTTAAACCCAAAAGTGGGGGATTTTTTTATCCTCAACCCCCTTGGTATTCTTTTAACAGTAATGTAATTTTCCAAGGAGGTGATATCCCACCACAGTCTCAAGTTAGATATCAGTAGCTTCTCCAGATTGTAGAAATGGGTCACTAAATCAGATGGTTCATCACACACAATTTCTCCTCCTTCATCAAACATATGTGACGCTCGTTTGCTAAGTTTAGTGTGATCACTACACCGAAAGACAAAAGCTTCATGCCTGGGGACATGATCACTATCTTCTTGGATTTCCTCTATAATAGGTTGTAGCTTTAAATCCTGATAAATAATCAAAATAGTGGTAACATATGTTACAAAAAATGTAGAATGAATAAATAAAATCAATGAATAATCCTTACAAACCAGCCTTTGTTGCAAAAACTAACGCAACTATAATGTGGAATTAAGTGCTGAACTACTGGCACCTATAAATCACTTATAATAACCACATGGAATTGGATATCCTCATTGCAAATAACGAGCCACATACTGAAATAGCAATGATGTGAAGAACATGACAAGTCCCATGTATGTGCTTCAAGAAAAAATGCAATGCAGGTCACGTGGACATATTTTTAATAGAAAAAGCTCAAGAAAAAAAAAAGTGTACGCATAAGTTATAGTGAATGTATTTTATTTTTTCCTGGTGCGGCCCGACTCTTGCAGGTGGGCTTAAGAATTGGCCCCCAAGCTATTCTGAGTTTGGCTGGGCCTGTTCCAGAAGGTTGCCTCTTGGAGATTTATTTAAGTGTGAATTTATTTTAGCTAGGGAAAAGTAGGAAGGCAGGAAAGAATGAACATGCATTTTCAGAACAGCAAACACTGTGCAAAAAAGAAGCAAAATAAAGGAAAGAAAAAAGAGGTTTCAAAATGCAATAGCTGTCATTTGATATCAGGGCTGATGAAGTATCTTTTTTGATACGAAACGCGATGGATAGGAAATAGATTGTGTGTTTTTTATTCCATTTTACTTTACATATATATCTTGCTATTTAGTACTTTTTATAATAAATTCCCCTTTTTGGTGCTTTTTTGTATTATTCATTCAAAGATTGGGCGGCGCTGTGCAGTGTTCTATGTCTGCAGCTTTATTGAGAGTCTGAAGGATTCACATTGTGAAGCCACATTACCACTGGAAAGATCATACTGGGAGCGGGTGCCTTCCCTGATCGGTACAAGCTGAGGGCAGTTAGCTGGGAGCGGGTGAATTCCCTATCTGGTGGTTAGTGGAGCCAGACGTGAGGTAAATCAGCTGGTCTACACTGCAAACTACTGAGACGTGAACTGCCTGCACTAACAAGCTGAGAGCGGGTGCTTTCCTTATCAGCATTGCCTGAACCACAGTACTGCTACTTTTGTTGCCCTTGCTAACCGTTACATTTACAACGCACAAGGACCCTGTGGTAACTTTATATCGTTTTAATTTTATGTTTGCTTAACTAATCTAGTGTTTTTTTTGTAGCACTCATTTGTGTTTCTTTTAATTTCATATACAATATTTTTCTATTTTGGAACATGTTTTTTGCGCTGGTATCTTTTTCTTTAAATATACAATTAACGATCAATGATTAAGTAATAATCCCCGAAGAACAGGGCATTACTGGCTGGAAGAGTTGAAGGCTCGAGGCAAAGCCAATGGACTTTAACCTAGCCAGGACATTATTGGCCAGTAATGCCCTGGTCTGAGGGGATTATTACTATTCTAGGCTAAATGTAGGCTTTAGTTTTATTTTTTAAATTTTTCATAAAAAAGATAGACACTTTTGTAGTCAATTTTTATCAGCATGATCGTCTACATTCTTTTGCTTTTACTGCACGTGTTTATTTAAATGAAATTGTACATACACACAGTCCCCTTCTATATACCACCCACTCAGCAGCCCCCCAGTCTCTGAACACACACTCTGAAATCCCCCTCTATATACATGTAGCCCACTTTCCCTGTAACTAGAGAGACTACGCGTGCTGATTACCTGTGAGGCGTACAGGAGGCCTGATCCTCCTCCACTGGGAGCCTTGTGGGATCACGTTTGTTGGTATGCAGTGCCTCCACCTGCGAGAGATCCTAACTCAGTAGGATAACCTATCACAGGAACCCACCAGAAACAGGTAATAACACTCACATACAGTATGGCTAACTTATATTTACTGGCAGATAACTAATAATGTTGGTAATAACAGGGTCATACAAGGCCACACTGAGACAATACACCCCACAGTGGTAGCCCACCACCTGGGATGTTCCCCCCCAAAGTAATGAGGTGCCTTGGGCACCAAACCACCCGATGTCCACAATAGCAACCCCATCCCAAGTGTGCAACAGCACTGCCCACAGTGTGTATAGCCGTTGGAGCACGTTGAGAAGATACCTTCCTGGACCAGGCCGACTTTGATGAAGATCCACCGGGCCGCACTGTGTCCCATGCCGCACGTGGATCCTCAGACATCCGCCTGTGGAGGGACATCCTGCTGGAATGTATCCCTGTTGACAGTCCCTGGCAATGTGCCTGGGTCAGGTCCCAGACGCAGAGACTACCTATGGCAGCTATGGGGAAAGGGTCCTTAACTATGGGCCTTCCCTACAGCAGCCACAACCTACTTGTGATCGGGGCCTAGCTGGGGCCTACGGGGAAATCTGGACACTACCTGCTGAGGTGCCTCTTCTGACTGGTGTGGTGTTCCTTTGCGCACCAAATGTATCTCTTTGCCTCTAGCAGCCCTATTGGCTGCTGGGACTTTTAGCCCCTCACAGAGCCTATCCCAATGGACACCACACTACTGAGTGATGCACAAAGTATTCACTGCGCATGCGTGAGAAATAACGATGGCCATCGCCATCCAAGCAGCTCCCTTGCCAGACCGCAGCCTCCTTGCATCTATGCCGAGTCCGCCTGTAGTGCTGGCAGCTCAGCTATAGCCTCCTCCGTGTCCCGCACCCGTAGGTGTGGAGCAAAAGGGAACCTGGCTACATACACAAACAAACTACACACACACACACACACACACACACACACACACACACACACACACACACACACACACACACACACACACACACACACACACACACACACTGCAGCTTCCCCCTACCCACAAAACACCCTGCAGAAACATACACCAAAAAAGACAGCTGCACCCTCTACACCCACAAAACACACACCAGCAACCAACCCTGTAAACCAACACAATGTAGCTCTCCTACACCCTCTACCTCTATAAAACACACAACAAAACAGACTCTGCTGCCCACCTCTAAACCCACCAAAAAAAAAAAAAAACACCTTTCTCCTCACTCTAAAGTGTGTAACTTCTGCAGGGAGGGTGGGGGAATAGTCAGTGCCTTGCTGCTGCCTCCTGTCAAATCACCTCCCCTGTCTGAGAGTTGCTCTCCCTCTTTGTAGATGAGAACTGAAAGCTGATTGGCTGAAAAACATAGCAGGGTGCCAAAAATTCCGGGCCAATTACTGATTGGATAATGCCTGGAATTTAACAGCTTTAGCCTATGATGATAGTTAACAATCAATCATTCTCCACAATGTCTGTTAATGACTGCTGATGAAGTTTTCTCCCTTCTTTTTCCTTTCCATTGCGACTCCTTTACCACAATCTGTCCTCATTTTAATTGCAATTCCAAAGTGCAGGGAAGCAGTTTGAGGTGAGCAGAATCCGGCTTGTGCAGCCAACACAACATAGACATACACTTTTTTCAAAGTGCAGATCTCCTCTAAGACAGAGATACAAATTAGAGCTCTACTTACAAGTTCATAATGACGTTCTCCATTTAATGTGACAGCCAAGAACAGTGGAATAAACAAGGTTTCAGGTCCCATATGGACCTTTCATCAAATGACTGATGAAAAGTCCATATGGGACCTGAAACGTTATTTTTCCCATTAAATTGGAGAACTTCATTATGAACTTGTGATTAAAGCTCCACTTTGTATCTCTGTCTTATTTTCATAACCCCATTCCGCTCAATCTTCTTTGTTCTTCCCACATTTTCTATTTTTGTCGAACTCTCTATTTCCCTTTCCCCCCCCTCTCCCCCCTGCATACTTTCCTTATTGTGAACTGTTTTATTTTCTTCCATTCGCTTCCTTCCTGCTTTCAGACAAAACTATGTTGTTAGCCCACACACAGGGGAGGGGCTGCTGGTCACAGCTCTTTCATTCTAGTAGTTGGCAATAAAAGTAATAAAATTGTCTCTGCTGTGTGACTGACTTAAGCCGTCAGTCTGCGGGATGATATAAAGAACTGCTGTTATGGTCTCTTATATTGAATAATTGCCAAATTAGATCCAGCCACTGTCATTTGCTTTGGTTCCTCCCTTACCCTCTATCTATTATTACAGCTCACATCAAATGACTGGGACAAAAAAAAAGGTCTCCAGCATGGGGAATGTGTTTTATTGCCTTAAAAGTGGGACAGCCCTTTCCTAGTTAATACAGAATTTTCATGTGTAGATAGATTTGTTTAAAAAGTGTTACCATTAATAAATAATCTTCAAAGACTGTTTATTAACAAAGGGAACAGCAGAATATGTCCAAACATGAATGACACAATCCCACTTACAGTATATAAAGACGAGGCTGTAGCTTTTTTAACCTTTATTTTTTGCTTGTAGAAACAATTCCGATTTAATAGACATTCTGTTTTTAATCCCATAAGATTCATGAAAACCTTTTTCTTTAACTCACCGTTTGACATAACTGAAGATCACAAATAAATAAATAATATATATATATATATATATTTATATATATATATAAGTGTAACCCAGGTCTCCAGCAGCTCCTAGAGACCCCCCTCCCTTGGAGCAGCGTGGTCGCGGGTGCCGCCGGAGCCAGCGACGGACCTGACGGCTGCTTCCAAAGGTGGGGGCCGAAGCAGGGAGTAGCGTGCTATCTCCGCGAGCAGGCTGGTTGCCGGGGACGCGATCGGGCCGTTGCTAAGGCCGCGATCGCGTTGCTGCGGTCCCGGCAGCTAGCGAGGAGGGCGCCGCCATTGCGGAGAGACTCGCGCATGCGCAGTGATCGCGCAGGCGCAGGTAAGGCCCCAGAGCTAGGGAGAAGTCGCGCGAGTGTAGAGAAAGTGCAGGAAGGGTTGAGGTGGCCCCCAAAGACTCGCGCATGCGCAGGGCAAGTGCGCACGCGGCCCCAATGTATTTGCAGCCTCCACGGGACTACAACTCCCATGAGGCTTAGGGGCAAGCACATCAGGTGCCTCCGTGTGGCCAATGAGGGCCAAGGATCTCCAGAGGGAGCAATAAGATACATTTCGCGCGCTGAGAACGGCAGTTGGAGCTGGGGAGCTGTGAGGGAAGGAAGGGTGCAGAGAGCATGTGCAGCTCCTGCATCGAGTATGGTCCCCCACATCCCAAGTAAGGCCTCAACTCCCCACCAGGTTAGTGGGTAAGTGCTGAGGGACGGCCCAGATAGGGACGCTGCCCTTAGTGCGTGTGTGTATGCTGTCTTGTCAGGATCACGGCTGGCAGGGCGGTGAGGCCTGACAAGAAGGCATAGTGCTAGTGTGCAGCAAGTTGCTGTACGCGTTACGAAGTTTGCAGTGCGTAGCTGCTAGTGCGTAGCTGCTAGTGTTAGTGTTAGTGTTAGGGTTTAGTGAGTGTCAGGACTGGGATGAGTTAGGGGAGTGGGGCAGGTTATTACCCCGCAGGCCCTAGGAGATTTCCCCAAGCCACCCCAGGTTGCGGTTCATCAGGGACAGGCCCTAGGTTAGGGTTCCTGTCACGTTAGGGTTAGTTAGGGATAGATAGGGATAGCGGCGGTTGCTGTTCCCGTGATTCGGTTGCTGTTACCGTGAGACGGTTGTGTTCCCGTGAAGCGGTGGGACCCTCGTTGGGGTTCCTGAAGAAGTACCTGGAAAGGATCAGACGGATGCATCGCACGTCTGACCCTTTAAGAAGAGTGTTGCAGGCCCGAGCATCGGAGTGCTCGGAAGGTATTCACTATTTATGTGCACCAACAGGCCTAACACATTAATTAGTGACTGCGCAGTCACCCACGTTCTCTACTAAAGTGCGGGACATTGGGTGGGGATTCTCGGGACACTGGGTGGGATCACCTAGTGTTGGGAAGCGTCCTGCGCGACGCAGTAAGTGTCTCCTCTAGAGAGGGACACAGGTTATGATGTTGATATTGCTGTGATCTGTTTCTTGCATGTTGAGTAAAGTCCCTAGTTAATATATATATCTGTGTGAGTATCGATTATTGTGATTGTCCTGCGAGGAACCACTCCCCCTATGGTGGGAGCCATCGCAGGTGGAGGCGCTGCATTGTTGGAAGTAAGTACCCCTAGTATAAATGCCCCAGGTTCCCCATGGCGGAAGCTCAGCCCTCCTGTGAGCCAACAGGTATAGCACCACACTGAGAAGTAGTCAGATACACCTACACACCCCAATCTCACTTAGGGGGGGGGGAAAGAGGGCTACATATATATATAATCAAAAAATAAATAGATGATACCGTTCTGTGGCTAACGAAATGCTTTTATTTGTGCGAGCTTTCGAGATACACTGATCTCTTCTTCCGGCGATGTTACAATGAATGAAGCAAAAGGTATACTTAAAAACAGTGTCTCTTGGAATGTTATCTGTGCTGTTCCTTCCCCCGGTGTGGATGTGTTTTATGGCTAGAGGTGTCAAAAGGTTACTGTGAAAGCAAGTGAAGAAAGAGTGTGTATGTGTATCAGTGTGAATAAAAATGAATGGAGAGCCCACAGTATATACAGTGCTTTACACAAGGTGTGTGTGGAGTGGGAGTGGATATAAATGGTGTGGGTGGGTGTGGAAATGTGAGAGTTTGTAGCACAACTAAAAGTGTGTGTGGATACTTAGTGGTCCCTATTGGTGTATAGGGATGGAAAAACAAGGAGTATTATGTGTAGACCTTTTTTTTTGTCCCAGTCATTTGATGTGAGCTGTAATAATAGATAGAGGGTAAGGGAGGAACCAAAGCAATTGACAGTGGCTGGATCTAATTTGGCAATTATTCAATATAAGAGACCATAACAGCAGTTCAAATATCATCCCGCAGACTGACGGCTTAAGTCAGTCACACAGCAGAGACAATTTTATTACTTTTATTGCCAACTACTAGAATGAAAGAGCTGTGACCAGCAGCCCCTCCCATAATATGTATGTCTATTATGAGTAGTATGTGTGAGAGACAGCTGTGTGTGCATACATATAGCACAGTATGTACAGACATGGCCTTTAGCGCTCATGGGACGAGAGTTCACTTGTGTCAGTAATGACTCATAAAATTTCGATCTCTGTTTAGGCCACTGCTAAGTGTCCCGAACAGTTGCATAAATGTATGCAGTGGCCTAAACAGAGATCGAAATTGTATGAGTCATTACTGACACTAGCGAACTCTCTTCCCATGAGCACTAAAGGCCATGTATGTACATACTGTGCTATATTTATGCACACACAGCTGTCTCTCACACATACTAATACTCCTTGTTTTTCCATCCCTATACACCAATAGGGACCACTAAGTATCCACACACACTTTTAGTTGTGCTACAAACTCTCACATTTCCACACCCACCCACACCATTTATATCCACTCCCACTCCACACACACCTTGTGTAGAGCACTGTATATACTGTGGGCTCTCCATTCATTTTTATTCACACTGATACACATACACACTCTTTCTTCACTTGCTTTCACAGTAACCTTTTGACACCTCTAGCCATAAAACACATCCACACCGGGGGAAGGAACAGCACAGATAACATTCCAAGAGACACTGTTTTTAAATATACCTTTTGCTTCATTCATTGTAACATCGCCGGAAGAAGAGATCAGTGTATCTCGAAAGCTCACACAAATAAAAGCATTTCGTTAGCAACAGAACAGTATCATCTATTTATTTTTTGATTATTGAAGCTCGGCTAACACGGTACTGATACCTCTACAAGAATATATATATATATATATATATATATATATATATATATATATATATATATTTGTAAAGAAGATTAAAACTGCAGCACTCACAAGTGAAAAAAAGATAATTTAATACAAAATTATCAGGCAGTCAGACAAAACTCCAGAGCGACGCACATTTCAAAAACTACTGGTCTTTTCTCAAGCTCTTGATCTTTTTTGTATTTATCCTTGGACCAATTGGTGTTCCCTGTCCGTCTGCGAGCACCTGAACTGTTAAGTATACTTTTATATTTATCTATATTTTGGTGTGCACCCAACTTCCACCTTGTTTTATGTCATTGTAAAGGGCATTTTTTGTTTTAATACCACGTGTCAGGCGTAGATCTTTTTTCAGAAATGTGGTTACCTTGAGTGACCTCTGCTGGCCATTTAATGTACAAATCATAAACTGAATGAGTCGGTGGAACAAATAAAAACACTGCAGAGAGATATGTAAAAATAAACCTCCACTTTAAAGCAAGTCCTTCTAAATATGATTTTTTTTTGTTTGGATGCGTAGTTGGGTAGTTGGAGAAGTTATATCCGTTTCCTATTGGAAATTCTTTTACGAGACTAGAAGAACCATGTCGTAAACAAATTGTCACAGAGCACGGTCTTACAGATTTTATGCATGTACTGTATTATATTATAATTCCCTGTATTTTAAATTAAAGATATTTACTTAACCCTGTGTATTTGTTTTGCATTTAAAATGTTTTTCGAGTTTTGATTATGGTGTTGCATTATTTCAGAGGGAAGAGACACACACACACCAAAATATATATTTCTAACTACATGTTAAATATTAAATCTAATATTATGGCACTGGAATACTTTGTATCATGAAATTAATGATGTTATATATTGTTTTGTTTGTTTCTTTAAAATGTATGCATATTTTTGTATTCCTGCTGTACAGTATATGCGCAGGTTCAGTATAGTACAAGGCGTTAAATATATTGCATGTATTTATTCCATTGTGTATATATCTGGTGTGTGAGCAGTTAAATGAGATTATGTTATGTTTACAGATTATAACAGAGAACATAAAAAAAAAATTACTAACAGAATGTCTATTAAACCAAAATTATTTCTACAAGCTAAAATAAAGGTTAAAAAAGCTACAGTCTCGTCTTTATATACTGCAAGTGGGATTGTGTAAATACAAAATTATATATATATATATCACACAAAAAAAAAACAAAGAGAAGCGCAGGCTCCATAGCATGTAACTGTTTAAAATAAAGTGCATTTATTAAAAAAGAAGCAGTCCCAAGGAATTGCACTTACACGATTCTAAAAGAACACACATGGGAGAGAAATCTCTCTAGGGAGTCATCAATGGGAGTGGAGGAGTCCAGGATATATAGGGTGCACCTGATCGGATGATAGCCGCATACAGCTCCTACCACGAGCTGGCATCACCCCGCAGCGTCTCACAGTGTCTCCTGTGCTTTACCTCTGTTTCAATAGGATACCGGCAAATAAGAGAATCAGCTGGAACTCCTCGTACATGCGCCCTCACACGATGACATCACCACGTCCCTACGTGTTTCGTCATGCCTCGTGACTTCCTCAGGGGGTCTAGATTGGTCCACAACAGCCAATTAAATAGGCTGGAGTTCAAGTAAACTCCTTCTCAAATGCTGGTATCTGCTGATGCTAATTCAACAGATACTAATCTACCAGCTACTATTCAATACAATACTAAGTGTGTGCCTGTGATAACAATACATTTTAAAAAACAAACAATTCATATACAGTAAATACGTGTGAATAAACACACATCAAATTGTCCACACCATATAAATAGAAAATTAAGAATTATATATAATGAATAACTGAACTCTCAAAATATTAATAATATATACGCAAACTATATAATTGAAATACAAATATATTGTCTTAACCTGCTGTTATAAAACCAATCCAAAATTCATTGATCTGGAATACCAATATTAATAATAAAATTGTGATAATTAATAATAATAAATACATTTCCCAAAAATATATATTTTAATTTAAAGATATTTAGAAATACTATTACTTATGATAATTTAAAATATATAGTGGGAACAATAGGACTTAAACAATTTACTTTATTAAAGCTATACTATACTAAAAAAAAAAAAACATTAAAAACATTACCAGTCCTATATAGGGAAACTTTAAACTATAAAATAGGAATGCTATACTCTAGAATAATATTCAGAACCTAAATAATTCAAACTTGAAGCTGTTAAACATAAAAGAGCAGAAACTGCCCCCCAGAGATAGAGAACATTGAAAGTCACCCATAATGGGTAACTCGTGCCTTATTATAGACATGAATGATAACAGTGATAAGTCAGTGAAATTGACTGTAAGCAGAGAGACAAGGACAGCTTTGGAAAAATGGATTCAAACCAGTATACTCGTGTCAATACACTCATTAAGGTCTTTGGGTGAAAGTGTATCAAGGTAGTATATCCAAAAGGATTCCCTAATACACAATGATTGAAATCTATCACCTCCTAATTTGGATTGAGAAATAATCTCAATCCCTATCATTTTGAGCCTACTTGGATCTTTTGTGTGGACCTGAGAGAAGTGGCGAGGAACACTGAGCGCCAGGACACCCTTGATAATTGCACGTCTGTGTTCAAGGAATCTGACGCACAGTGCTCGTTTCGTGCGACCTATGTATTGAAGATCGCACGAACAAGAGAGAAGATACACTACGTATGTTGACAAACAATTGATAGAACTTTTAAGAGTGTGCACAGAACGGTTACTAAAAGAGGCAAATGTATCCGAAACCTGAAAGTGTCTGCACATTGTGCATCGAGATCTACCACACTTGAGGTTCCCCGATACAACATGACATCCACCAGCAACCTGAGTAGCCTCGCTGAGTTTGCTCGGTGCAAGTAGATTTTTTATACTCATAGCCTTGTGAAAGACCACTGGTGCTGTGGGAGGAAGTTGACCTTTCAAATATGGGTCCGAAAGCAAAATCTTCCAGTGATGGTTAACAATAGTTCTAATTTTATTGGAATACTCACTATATTTGGTGATAAATTTAGCACCATTAGAGTAGGGATACTTGCTTTCTAAAGCCTTAGGCTGTTTTGATTTAGATTTTGCCAACAGATCCATCCGTTCAGTAGCTCTAATCCTATGAAATGCCTCTTGTACAATGTCTTTATTGTAACCCTTCTGTCCAAAGTTGTCAATAAGATGACCGGACTGCAGTTCAAAGATGTGGTCAAACGAGCAATTTCTCCTGGTGAAAAAATTAAACTAAAAACATATAATCAGCGCTCAACCTATTAACCTAACTTATACACTAATTAAAATGAATAAGTGCTCTAAATACAAGAGAGAATCCCCTTTGGGGGAAACCCTATAGGTGATGCCCCACAGACTAACTTGGTAGACTGGGGAATGGCTGTCTCAGGAATAAAAAACAAGCCTATCCACAAGGCATGTACAACAAACCATACAAAACAGATAAAGAACAGATAATAACAAAACAGTAATTCCTTGGCGCACTGTCAGATATTAAACCTGGCAAAATGAATGCAGTCCCATGGCTTTGATGATGGTGAAATGTTATGTCCACAGCCCACAGTGCTCGATTCCTTTGGATTAAAGACTGATCTGGGAATACAAAGACAGAACAACCATTGCGCAGTACCCTATGGTCAGTTCAGCTCTCCCCCACCGTTGCCAGCTACTTACTTAAAAGTAGATAAAAATGGGCCTCAAAAGGTATCTTTACTTTCTTCACGGTTGGCTCCGACTGGATGTTGTGGCTGGCAACGAAAGCCTCACTCCAAACCCACGTTCGCAACACCACAGACCGTATAAGAAGGAAAGATAGGCACCAATAGTGTGATACCAAACATTTATTGCTAAAAACAACAGGGTAAACAACAATGCACTCACATGCCGTTATGCCCTATAAGCAGCATACAACGTGCCGTCCTCTCACATGGGAGGATGCCGGGGTGATGCAGGAGGAGGCTGGAGTTGGCGTGAATCCCTGCTTCGTGGCCGCGACTCGGAGCGCCTCGTCCTTCCTCTGATGACGTCACCGCTAATCGACCCCTTCTCCTCTCCAAACGTATGCACGTTGTATCACGTACTGAAGGCTCCACCCTACGCGCGTTTCGTGACTGCTGACGTCACTTCTTCAGGGGTAATGGAGCCGTGGGGGCACTAGATGTTATTTATACACATGTGCATTATGTCCGTGGCTTTCCCATTGGATAATTATCCACACTGGGGACTCCTACTGATTGCCCTCACATGAGTAATAGAAGACAATCTGATATACAGCTGACTTAACTATTTCATGTCTGGACAGTGACAAGACAATATCTTATACATTCTGCTATAATACAATTTGTGACTAATTCATGTCAGGATAACGGCACAGACCATAATTAATACACTTTGTTACAATACAATTATCAATAAAAATACATCAATAAAAATCCATATGAATATAAAAAATAAATAAAAAGTAGCTCACAATATTGCGGTGGTTAATTCAAATGTGAACTAATAAGCGACCAGTAAGCCATCTCCTAACTTTTGCCTAAATAGAGGACCCAAAGATAGAAAGAGAAAAAATGCAGATTTGGTAGAATTGAAAACCTGGTTAGCAATATCTTTTAACAATAGAGTATAGACCTAGCTATCCTTTAAAAATGCTGCCAGGTCAAATTCTATGTTGAGACCTCTCGGGGTCATGGTTTTGAGGGTATATATCCAGTAGCTTTCGCGTCTGGATATAAGATTTATTTTATCACCCCCTCTTCAATTCTGCTTAGGACATTCAATCCCTTTGCAGATTAGCCCTTCAGGGTTTTGACCATGCTTAGTTTTAAAGTGGCTGGGGACACTGTGTGTCTCCAGACCCTTTTTGATATTATAGACATGTTCTGCAAGACGTCGTTTCAATGGTCTCCCTGTCCGCCCTACATATTGTAGTCCACATGGGCACTCTAACAGGTAGACCACAAAAGGAGTCTTGCAAGAAATGAATGACTTAATGGGGAATTTATTCCCTGTAACATTAGATTTAAAGTTATTGCATTTGGAACTGTAGCTACAACCGATGCACTTACCACATGTAAAGAATCCATCCAATTCTTTTAACCATGTGGTATTTTGTGCTTTAATGGAATTAAATAGACAACTGGGGGATAGTTTTAGTTTTAAATTATCAGCTTTTTTAAAAACTATCTGAGGATACTTGGGTAGTATTGTTTTTAGTATTGCATCACCCTGTAGAATACCCCAGTGTTTTTTAATTATTTGTGTTATTTTATTAGACATTCCATTGTATTTGGTAATAAAGGGAATAAACTCAACTCCATCTGATTGTTTTTGTCTCTTATTATCCATACAGATAAGGTCATCTCTATTTGTATTTTTAACTGCCTCTAAGGCCCTCATAACCTTATTGTGGTTATATTCCCTATGAAAGAATTTATTTTTAAGTTCATTGGCCTGTATCTCAAATATTTCTGGTTGAGAGCAATTCCTTTTTGTTCTTAAAAACTGGCCCTTGGGAATATTGTTAATCCATCTATGGTTATGATGGCTAGATGCCAAGAGGTAGGTGTTTGCATCGACCTTTTTGTAAAATGTCTTGGTCTCAATGGACCCTTTCTCGATGAACAATGTTAAATCTAAAAAGTCTATAGTGGATGGGCTGGTATTAAATGTGAATTTAAGATTCATATTGTTATTGTTCAGATATTCTTTGAACTTCCCCAGATCGTCTACACTTCCACCCCAGATACATAGCACGTCGTCTATATAGCGTTTCCATAGTACAAGGTTCGCCCCAAACGGGCCGCCGGATTGGATGTACTCCTCCTCCCACATGCCCATAAAAATGTTGGCATAACTAGGGGCGAACCTTGCACCCATGGCCGTGCCACATATCTGGAGGAAGAAACTATTGTCATAACTAAAATAATTATGTGTGAGGATATAGCGTATCCCTTCTATTATAAATTCTTTGAATCCCTGTTCAAGACTGTCATCTTGATTTAATATTTGCCTGATTGCCCTAATGCCTAGGTCATGATTGATGACAGTATACAATGACGTCACGTCACACGTGACCCATATATAATGATCTTCCCATTTAAGATTATTAACTAGGTTAAGGACATGTGTGGTGTCTCTTAAGAACGACGGGATTTTAGGGACATACTTTTGCAGGGTGGAATCAATAAACTGGGACAGATTTGATGTCAATGATTTTATCCCCGAAATAATGGGGCGTCCGGGGGGGTTCCAAAGATCCTTGTGTATCTTTGGAATGAAATAGAAAATTGGAATCCTTGGCTGTGGTATGTCCAAGAACTCCAATTCGCTTTTTGAGATATTCCCATCTGTGAATCCCTTATGCAAATACTCTTGGAGTACTGTCTTAAACTCCGTGGATGGATTATATGGCAGTTTTTTATATGTGGTTGCATCACTTAGGATTCTCATGGACTCTTTCTTATAATAGTCGGAGTCCATGATAACTATACCCCCCCTTTGTCTGCAGATTTTATTACAATTTGTTTATTGCTTTCTAAACTCTTAACGGCATCTTTTTCCAGTTTACTCAAATTATGTTTAGGGATTCTAAACTCACTAGTAGCCCTTTCCATATCCTGAATGACTAGTTCTGAATATGTTTCCAAGAAATTGCCCTTAATGTGTTTGGGGTAAAACAAGACCACTCCGACCACTAAATTTAAGAGGCCCTCCGTGTTTTACCCCAAACACATTAAGGGCAATTTCTTGGAAACATTTACAGAACTAGTACTAGAACTAACATGTGAGGGCAATCAGTAGGAGTTCCCAGTGTGGATAATTATCCAATGGAAAGCCACGGACACTATGCACATGTGTATAAATAACATCTAGTGCCCCCACGGCTCCATTGCCCCTGAAGAAGTGACGTCAGCAGTCACGAAACGCGCGTAGGGTGGAGCCTTCAGTACGTGATACAACGTGCATACGTGCATACGTTTGGAGAGGAGAAGGGGTCGATTAGCGGTGACGTCATCAGAGGAAGGACGAGGCGCTCCGAGTCGCGGCCACGAAGCGGGGATTCACGCCAACTCCAGCCTCCTCCTGCATCACCCCGGCATCCTCCCATGTGAGCGGACGGCACGTTATATGCTGCATATAGGGCATAACGGCATGTGAGTGCATTGTTGTTTACCCTGTTGTTTTTAGCAATAAATGTTTGGTATCACACTATTGGTGCCTATCTTTCCTTCTTATACAGTCAGTGATGTTGCGAACGTGGGTTTGGAGTGAGGCTTTCGTTGCCAGCCACAACATCCAGTCGGAGCCAACCGTGAAGAAAGTAAAGATACCTTTTGAGGCCCATTTTTATCTACTTTTAAGTAAGTAGCTGGCAACGGTGGGGGAGAGCTGAACTGACCAATGGTTGTTCTGTCTTTGTTTTCCCAGATCAGTCTTTAATCCAAAGGAATCGAGCACTGTGGACTGTGGACATAACATTTCACCATCATCAAAGCCATGGGACTGCATTCATTTTGCCAGGTTTAATATCTGACAGTGCGCCAAGGAATTACTGTTTTGTTATTATCTGTTCTTTGTTATCTGTTTTGTGAGCAATTTCTCCTGTCTGTTAAATTGACTCAGGGGGATGTTCGGAAGCAACTTGTGATGGTGGCTGCTCATCGCATGAAGGTAACTATTGACCACCACATCCTTGAAATGCACTTGTGTATTAATTTTCATGTCCTCGTCTATCGACAACTCCAGATCTAAAAAGACCGCACTCAGGAAATTGACCTGGTGCATGAATCTGAGGCCCATATCATTAAGATTAAATTCACCAAGAATCTGCTCGAGATTGCCGCCATTCCAGATCATCAAGATGTCATCAATGTATTGGCCATAGAACACCAAGCCCACCCCCAGCCATGCATTGGGCCAAATAAATTTGGACTCCAATAGCCCATAAAGAGGTTTGCATAGCTGGGGGCAAACATAGTGCCCATGGCCGTACCACAGGTCTGCAGATGGAAGCCCTCACCGAACAGAAAATAATTGTGGTTCAATATGAAGCCGATAAGGGAGACAATGAAACTGCACTGTGTATCATGTAACCTCCCAGAAAGTGCCCAATTGCCTCGAGACACTTGTCATGCTGTATTCAAGTATATAATGATTGGACATCACAGGTGGCCCATTTGTAAGAAGATTGCCAATGAATGGAAGAGAGGGAGTCTATGATGTGGAGCGTGTTCCTAATGTATGACCGAAGTTGGACCACATAAGGTTGTAAAAGTGGTCTACTGTACGTACTTTGACACGCTCGACATCAGACTCCACTCCTGAAACAATGGGCCTACCTGGTGGGTTCACGAGGCTCTTGTGCACCTTTGGGAGGTGATAGAAGATAGGAATACGTGGGTTGTTGATGTATAGGTATTTAAACTCTTTAGAGATAAGTTTATTGTCTAGAGCTTTTTTCAATAAAGAACATAGCTCTAATTGATAATCCAAAATAGTGTCATCACACAACAATGAATAAGAATTATTATCTGACAGCAATCTCAATGCTTCAGCCACATATTCCTCATGATTCTATATCACGATGTTACCTCCCTTATCGGCTTGTCTGATAGTGATTTTATAATCAAGTTGTTTTAATTTCTTCAGTGCCTCGGATTCACCCACTGTCAAATTACCCGTAATATACGGTGAATCCAGACAAAGACTCTCAAAATTCTGCAATACAAGTGTATAAAATGTATCTATATAGCTACCGTTGGATTGATAAGGGTAGAAGAGAGACTTTGGTCAAAATGAAGTGCATACTAGTCTCTGTGAAGGAATATCCTCTTAAAGATCCAACCAATTCTCATTCATCTCATAATTATTAGGAAAAATAGGGTTTAAATCCTCTTGTGAATTAGATTCACCCATCAGATCTACCAAAACTTTAAGGCAACCAATATCATATTCACTACGCTCATTTGACATACTAACTTGATCCTTCGCTGATCTAATAGAAAAATAAAGTTTCAGTGTCAATTTCTGTATAAAACCATCAAGATCGACGAAAAGATCAAATGCCCTAGGTTTAGAAATTGGGGCAAAGTGTAATCCCTTATACTTACAGCCCAACAAACATCCTTTTTCTTCTGCTGTACTTGCCTCCCTGCTCTGGCAACTACAGCAGAAGAAAAACGGATGAAGTGCCGCCAGCCTTTAATTTTCAACTGACAGAAGAACTACAGTACGTGTACAAAGAAGATAAAGACTGAAATTTGTATTATTCATGATTTGTATTTTTTATTCCTGATAAAATAAATATTTATTTACATTCACGATAATAATAATCATTGAAACACCCCCCCACCCCTCACGTTGTAAGGCGTGTGTGTGAAGTGGTTAGTGGTTGAAGGGCCAAGAAGGGCTAATCAGATTAACATAATAAATTCGGGAACGGATTATCACATATGTGAGAGGTGTCGATAAGAAGTTGAAATCCTTGAGCCTTGTGTGTGTGCGGGGGGGAGGAGGGAGGGGGGAGGGGGAGGAAGCTGTATGATGGATTACCTGTAGTTCAAAGAAATATTTTCAACAGGTCATCAATGTTTTGATCCCCACACACCCAAATAAAAATCACAATACTATGCCACCCACCTCATAAAGAACGTGCATGACTAGTGTAGAATTAAAAAGCAACAGTCGAGATTGATTTTCAGAATATCAAGAATTGTTATGCAGGCACATGCCGAGAAATGGAAAAAAATAACAAAAAAAACAAAACTTTTTTTTTCAGACTTGAACTTCTAAATGAATGGGTGAATGGGAAGTCATACACGAATGCAATGCCACGCTCGGGAAGATTCAAGCCAGAAAGCCATCCATTACAAATGAATGGTGTGGGAGAGGTGTAGATAAGATGTTGAAATCCTTGAGACTTGTGTGTGTGCAGGGGCGAGGGGGAGAGCGCTATATGATGGATTATCAGTTCAAAGAAATATTTTCAAAATGTCATCATAATGTTTAATGCGCCGTAATGTGATACTGTAACACACCTATGCATTACAACAATGTTCAAATGAGACATACTGTACAGTACACGCATGCGCATAAAATAAACAGTATGAAAAGAAGTAAAAATATTTATTACTAAATAATACATATACTGTATAAATGTGATAATTTTATATTCGAAGAAGACACGACGTTATATTTTTGTAATACTGTATAAATCTTCAAATTTACAATTACTGCACGTTCACACACAGACTTGCAGAAAATGTACTGCTGTACTACTGTAGGTTGAATTGCTATTCGACTTTTAAGACAACAGCTCGCGATCGCCCACCTGAGTATAGACGGTATTGCAGACAGCGCTAAAAATCCGAGCGCTAACATATCGCAAACCGCTCCGGAAAAAAACAAAACAGACCGCGTCTAGGATAAAGGCGGTCGCAGCTGTATTCAACGCCATGTACTATACTGAACCTGCGCATATACTGTACAGCAAGAGAACAAATATATATATATATATATATATATCCCTGTGTCAGGGCGACTACATGTGCTGCTAATACCTATGCGGAATACAGGAGGCCTGATCCTCCGGCACTGGGAGCCTGGTGTGTATAGATCTACTGAATAGCACCTCCACTTGGTTAGGATCCTCACATTGTAGGATAGCCCCTCCCAAGACAATATGCCCAGTAAATCACACACAAAGTATGGAGAACAGTATTTACTGGGAGGTAATAAACAATAACAGTAACAAGAACAGGCAATATATCTATATATACCGACTCGCGGAATATCCCCTCAGTACTTGGGTGCAGGGGCACCAGTGTCCCAATGTCCAAACCCCAAGGGTCTTTCCCACCCCAAGTGTGGGACAGCGCTGCCCACGTGAATGTTGGTGCACTTATGAAGATACTTTCCTGGGCACTCTAGCACCCGGGTGCCGCTGGGTAGTAATTGGCAACCGATCCGTCCGGCAACGAAGTTCCACCTTCACGTTAGGTGGCTTCCCGCGGGGAGTGTACCACCTCAGAATAGTTTCTGACTTGGTTGGACCTGGTTCTGGCCTAGACGCAGGCCGCGCACACCGCGTGCGTCCATCATATTGCAACCGATACCTGCACTAGCAGGCAAAGGGGAGCATCCCTATCTGAGGGGCCTTCCCTAAAGCACCACAAGCTATGGATGGTCATGGCCTAGCTGGGACCGGAAGGTGGTAATCTGGCCTAGTCAACTGACCTTACCTATCCCATTGCTGTCTGGCTTCTGACTGGCATGCTTCCCTGGATGTTCCAAATGTATCTTATCTCATTGCAGGAGTTCTGGGCGCACTATTGGCTGAGTAGCATCATCTGGTCCACAGTCCCTTTGCATTATAGACTTGCAGTTCCCCTGTGGACCTGCTCCTTTTATGGCCACTGCTATTCTCTATACTGTGCATGCGCGACCCTTCTAATGGCTGCCGGGTGCTCTGCATGTGCGAGCCTTCTGTCATGGCGGCACCCTGCGGGTCTCAGGCGACCTGCTTGCCAGCACCAACCTCCCTGCACCGGAGCTAAGAGGAGTGAAGGGGGGGGGCGGAGAGAAACAAGGCGGAACCGGGGACATAGATATAGTTATGTATATATGTATATATATATATATATATATGTATATATATATATATATATATGTATATATATATATATATATATATATATATATATATATATATAAAAACAGAAAAAGAGAGAGAGCGCACGCCCCATAGCATAATACTGCTTGATTTATTATAAAATTGGGGAAGGGATGGAAGGGGGGGGGGGGGGGGGAAATCGCACTCACAAGATAAAAAGTTTTAAAATGCAGTTTGTGAATTAATTCACCACCATCCGGTACTGCTGGACGAAGTCACTTCCCGATAGCTGGTCAAGATCACCGCCAACCGGATAAGGACCGGATAAGTTGGCTCCTTACCTGGGAGCTTTATTTCCCCTTGGGACAGGATCAATCTGAGCAGCCTGTGTCTGTCTGTCAACACTCCTCTGTCTTATCTCTGTGCTTCATATATATATATATATATATATATATATATATATATATATATATATATATATATATATATATATATATATATATATATATACAAATACAACTGTATGCTCATCTGCATGTCTTAGGCAGGTCTGCAACCCCGCCTTTCCCCATTATCACCCAGCATACAGCACTTAAACTGCAGCAAGGGATTCTGGGAAATGACATGCAAATGAGCACACAGTGTCACTTTTTGCCTCAAAAACCATTTTTAACATGGTTCCCTATAGGCTTAAGCTTGCTGCATGTATAGCCTATCCTATAGCCTCTTTGCATACCCAGTTAAAATCAACCCCACACTGATGAGACCCATTAAGGTCGAAACAGCTGTCTGTGGGTGGTTTTCTGGGTATGCACCTTAACCCTGGCTGTGCTCAAAGCTGAGACCATGCTGCAAGCTTAAGCCTATAGGGAACCATGTTAAAAATGGTTTTTGAGGCAAAAAGTGACACTGTGAGCTCATTTGCATGTCATTTCCCAGAATCCCTTGCTGCAGTGGAAGTGCTGTATGCTGGGTGATAATGGGGAAAGGCGGGGTTGCAGACCTGCCTAAGACATGCAGATGAGCATACAGTTGTATTTGCATATTTGCTTTCCTGTGGAGGGTTTTTGTCACTTTTTTTACTCACCATAACTTAACTCAGTATTATGGTATATATATATATATATATATATATATATATATATATATATATATATATATATATATATATATATATATATATATATATATATATATATATAGTTATATTATATATATATATATATATATATATATATATATATATATATATAATAGAAATATAACTGTATGCTCAATTGCATGTCTTAGGCAGGTCTGCAACCCCGCCTTTCCATTATCACCCAGCACACAGCACTTCCACTGCAGCAAGGGATTCTGGGAAATTACATGCAAATGAGCACACAGTGCCACTTTTTGCTTCAAAACCATTTTAAACAAGCTGAAGCAATGAGGATGGGGGCTTACCATACTTAGTTAAGTTATGGTGAGTAAAAAAAAGTGACAAAAACCCTCCACAGCAAAGCATATAGCAAATGGAAATATAACTGTATGCTCATTTGCATGTCTAGGCAGGTCTGCAACCCCGCCTTTCACCATTATCACCCAGCACACAGCACTTCCACTGCAAGGGATTCTGGGAAAATACATGCAAATGAGCACACAATGCCACTCCATCCTCATTGCTTCAGCTTTGCATAGCCAGTAACCAACCCCACACTGATGAGACCCATTAAAGTCGAAACAGCTGTCTGTGGGTGGGTTTACTGGCTATGCATCTTAACCCTGGCTGTACTTAAAGCTGTGACCATGCAGCGAGCTTAAGCCTGTAGGGTACCATGTTTAAAATGGTTCTGAAGCAAAAAGTGGCACTATGTGCTCATTTGCATGTAATTTCCTAGAATCCCTTGCTGCAGTGGAAGTGCTGTATGCTGGGTGATAATGGTGAAAGGCGGGGTTGCAGACCTGCCTAAGACATGCAAATGAGCATACAGTTATATTTCCATTTGCTATATGCTTTGCTGTGGAGGGTTTTTGTCACTTTTTTTACTCACCATAACTTAACTAAGATTCTATCTCTATCTAGATACATACAGCGCAACTTCAAACAATAATCCAACACAGTAATTAATATAAAATTTGTACCTGGCCAATTATAAAATAAACGAGAGATATTAACCCTTAATAAACTGACTGACCCTAATCAATCTGCTGCTACTAAGGTCCACGGCTCCACAATCGCCGATAGTAAATGTGCAAAGAAGAATGACCTAGGCGCACAAAAACCACGGAGAGAAAGAGAAAAAGAGAAAAAGAACCATCATAGGGTAGTATGTCAATTAATCAGAATCGCAGTATAGGCGAGCTATGTACTTACAGCAACCTTGGTTAATATACGCCTTTTATCCACTCTTGGATCAGGAACTCAGCTTGAAGATTTCTTGTCTCTCTGCCAGGGACTCTCTGTACTTCCAAGCAGCTGCCTTCGCAGTGCTTCACAGTGGTCGCAGTGCGCCTGGGTGTATAGATTCCGTCTTACAGACGGATCCCATACAGGGATAAAGTAGGGAAAAGGAACAGCATAGCATAAAACCTTTTATTAAAAACAATGGTAAAACAACCTAAATAAGTGATCAACTTACATTTTGTGAGTTGTGAAAAAGCAGTTGAGAGCTTTGTATATGAGTCTCTCACACTCTGTGATGAATTGGCTCCGGCTCCGAGTTCAGCAAACTCACGCAGTCACTTCAGCATCACGTGACCTCCGGTCTCGCGAGATCTCCTCTCTGCTGCTGGAACTCAGCTCTCCGGCTCCGTGATGGAGATCAGCTTGTCACTCTCTCTGCTAATGATGTGCCCTACACGTTTCTCCAATGTGGCTTCGTCAGGGGTTTTTTTTGCGCCTAGGTCATATATATAATATATATATATATATATATATATATAATATATAATATATAATATATATATATATATATATATATATTTTTATTTTTTTTATTTTTTATTTCTACAATATATTACATATACAAATGGAAGCATAATATATAGATTTAAGCATGTGTATAAATATATTAAGCATGGTTCTGCAGTTGTGGAAGAAGAACCCCTTGAATTGGAAGGTCAGATGAGCTAAATGTGATAATTCAGGGCTTCTGTTCAATTTAATTCGGACCGGGGCTCTGAACTAGGGGCCCGAATCAGAGGCAGAAAAGCTAAAACCTTGCTTCTGCTTCCTTCCCCACCCTGATTATTGGATGCACCCCCTGTGGCTTGGAAGGGGGATCTAAAGTATGTGGTGCTCTTCCTTTCTCCTGTTGACCCCACCTTCTGATATTCAGGATTCAATTATCAGATGAGGAACGTTCAGCACGAGACAAGGAACGGATTCAACATGATAATGGATGATGGAAGAGGTGGGGGGGAAGAGAGACCAGGTGGGGGTATCCAGCAAAGCCGATGAGGATTCATAATAGTGGCTGGTGCCACACGACTGCAGGCGTCCGGTGGAAATGCTTCATCGAGGCTAGGCTCTGAGGCACTTCCCGATGATGGGGAGTGTGTTTGTCAGTTGTACCTTGCAGGTCATGACCATAGGGTTGGAATTTTTGGGCTTCGGACAGTCCCAAGAGTTGTGTCCCTCCTGTTCACATTTGTAGCAGACGTTTATTCTGGTTCGCACCGGTCCTTGAGTTAGGAGTCCCTCCAGGGCATCCTGAGTGCCGCTGCAGGCATCCTCCAAGATTAATTGTCCTCAGTAATTTATGCCTCCTCGGGCTTAGGGTTTGATGCCCCCATCAACTTTTCCTTGCTGGACTCCTTTGAGGGAGGCACAGGACTCTCCTATAGAAGACCCCCGTGATGTCTTGGGAGCATGGGCACGCAAGATAATCTCCTGAGCTTGCACTTTGTCCATTAAGTCTTCAAAACAAGGGGATGTTCCGTAGAAAGAGTGCAGCTGATCCAAATGGCGACCGGGTGCATAGGTAATGCTCCCCATAGGTTTTTGGTTCTGAAGTCATCTGCCTTGGAGGCTCTGACAATCTTTTTGTTCACCAGAGTCCAAATGGCCAAGTGAATCCGTCGTAGGAACTTTGACACTTCTCCCTCTGTTAGAGTAAGGGCATGGAACTGGGCCATTAGATAGATGGCATTGTCTGGGACTCCGTAAGTTTGTTTAGAGCCTGGATTAGTGCTTGAGCATCAGCCTCCGGGTGACACTCGTGGTAAAATAGTACCATGTTGGCGGAAGGAGACCTTAGGCTTTCTACGAGTCTGTCTCTTGACAGCATCCATGCATGTCCACTCTGGCAATACTTGCACCGCCATGTCATACCATTCCTCGAACGCCTCATCTCCCAGTGGCGTGGGGCCGCACACCAGAGAAGGCTTTCAGCTTGCGGTAGGGTTGGACCAGAGCCAGCTGACTTATTGTAACTCTTGCGCTACCCACGAGCAAGACAGGAGCCTGGTACTGAGGTGGGGAAGTATAGAACCACGCACCCACAGCAGCAGAAACATGCCTGGCAGGCGGATTGTTAACGTAGCCGGTCTGGGTTGGAGAGAGCGGGTTAGTCCAGATACTTGCCAAGGTCTTGGGATGGAGAGGTCAGAATAATGAAAGTCTGTTAAGCCGTAGTCTGAGGTTTGAGATATCAGTATCGTAGAAGTCTGTATAGCCGTGGTCTGGGTTGGAGAGGTACACTTAGTCGAGGGTTAGCCAGGGTCGATATCCAGAGGGGTTCAGTAGTCAAGTCGGGTCGGTATACGTAGGATCCAAAAACTGCAAGAGAGTGCAAGGCACAACAGACGCAGGAGCACAAGGCTACAACTAGTTATGATCAGCAATGACTGAGCATGAACAGGGAATAAGTACTGGCATGGGCCAATAGAACAAGAGGCGGAGTGGAGGCGCAGCCCCAGCGGGAGTCACGATAGGCTGCAGGAGACAAGTGGCATCAGATTAGTTGCCTCGCAGCTGGGGAGCGGTGCACGATGTCACGTGAGCGTGCCGCACGTGAGAGAAGCGCAGCGCATCTGAGAGGGCGGAACTAAGCTCTGTGGCAGCGTTAGAAGAGCTGCGTGTGCGCTCTCTGTAAATGGAGCCGGGTTGCGCATGCACACGCTAGTGCCAGAGCGGAGGTCTGTGCAGAGACAGGTAAGGAGGGAACACATCGCAAAGGACGTGTTCCCCGATTCCTTACACTTATTTTCTCAGTCCGTTGCTGCAAGGCTTCCATCAATAACTGAGCTTCACTTAAACTGGGGGTACTACGGTGGCTCCATCCAGACCGTTAGCTGCTAGCTTCCCTTCGGCTAGGGATCCATGGGGGAGGGACAGACGTATGCGCCCGACACTCCTCCACACTTGGGGAAGCACTAAGGGGCTCCGTTCTGGTGTTCAGTCTGGGGTATATAAGTGGACTCCCGTCCGGTGAAGCTTCGGGGAGCTGTAGAAACTGGGGGGCATTGTCCACTGGGATATCACAGCGGCAGTCGAACAGGAGTGTACTCCACTGGATGTCTGTATCCCATTTTGCGCCTACAATGCGGGCTTTGGTGACACACGGTATCTGCCTCCATGTGTTTTGCAAGTTAGGCAAGGGTAGGGATACTGGAACTTGACTAATGGCGAACACTTGGCGGGTAGATGTGTGATGCCTTAGGTCCCACTCGTGGATGCACTGACGGGATATGATCCCTAAATTTATCTGACTGCTTTGAACTTTAAGGTCGGGCACCCCAGGTCTTAATCTCAGCAGCACCTCCAAACGTAGCCCCCTTTCCCGCGTGTCTAGGGTGACTACATGTGGAGCATTACCTGATAGGCTCCCAGGAGACATGATCCTCTGCCGCAAGGAGCCTAGGGTTTACCTGATTCTTTCTGGTGACAGTACCTCCACCTGTGAGGGATCCTAGCATCGCTGTATAACCGCTTCACAGGACCCCATACAATGAAACACACATAGTATATTATAATGTTTTATCTGAACATGCAACTTCTAACCACATTATTATTACAGGCCTCGCATGGCCATACCCGCACAATCTCCCACTATCCAACCACCTTGTCCACACCCTGGTTCAGTTTCTTCCAAAGTACGGAGGTGCCATGGGCACCCAACCACCCGGTGTCCACAGGAAACACAGCCCACCCCAAAGTGTGCGTTTGCGCTACCCACAGAATGTGTGTGAATCGTTGGTGCACTTATGTGGTACCTGCCAGGCACTCCAATCACCCGGGTACCGCCGGCTGATGATAGGATCAGTCTGGTCCCACATTGTTGTCGTCATCAGCGATGGTGTCCGCCTCTGTGTGGTCTCCCATTGGAGTGTCCCACCTGAAGAGAGTATCTTGCGGTGGTGGTCTGGTCCCAGACCACAAGAACTGCGTGGTGTCTTGACTGTGTCCCTGACACTATAAGTCTAATGTGGAAAGGGTCCCAATCTAAGGGGCCGTTCCCTACAGCACCCACAAGCTGGTGGGGATTCAGGGCCTACCTGGGCCTAAGGGGGCAAACTGGGCCTAGTCCAGAGAAGCACAGCTCCCTGGACACTACCTGCTCTGTCTCTGCTCCCCTTCTGACTGGCATGGCTCGCAGCACACCAATGTTATCCTTTCCAGGAGCAGGGGATTGCTGCAGCCCTATTGGCTCTGTGTCTGCACCTGACTAGCAGTCCCTGGGGCTGCTGGGAAGTGTTGTTCCCCTGCAGAGCTTCTGGCCAACGCTATTGTGTCGGCATTGCGCATGCGCACATCTCCCTCTAATTTCCGTCGCACCTCAGGATGTTCTGCACATGCGCGAATCCCAACATAGTGGCCCCCACTAGCTGGGTGTGCCACTGAGCCTCGGAGCGCTTCCTGCACTGCCCACACTCCCGCCGCAACCTCCCTGACAAACTGCAGTCTCCCCAGCCACAGCAGAGATGAGCAGGGACCAAAAATGGACCTGGCTATATTATAGAAATATATTACTTGTAGTATTATTATTATTTTTAACATGATTAGAGACAAGGAATAGAATAACACAAACCCTTACAAAAGAATGGTGTTTATGATCCTTTTTATCATGTGTGTTTGTCATAAAGAAATCAAATATTTGAAGCATTCAGATAAGTATTAATGACCTCGATCATATTTAGAAAAATGTACAAATTGTTATTAAACAGCAATTCAATTGAAATGTGAAAAAAAAATAAAAGGAGTCATTTAGCTGCAAGGTAAACTCCAAAACTAGCAGATACCTACAGTACTGTACACTGAATGAATACAATTGCTTATTGTCCCATTGTCTAATCTTGTTGAAATAGATTTACCTTGATGGGGTTAGCAGGCTTGAATCATGGTTTGATTAAAAGATGCAACTAAATGACTACTTTGTTATTAAAAAATTTAAATGTAGAAATCATGCTAGTTAATTTGTTAGCCATTTTGGGAGGAGCTCTGGAATTGTATTTGTGTTTTCCATAAATGTGAGGCCAATCCTTTTACCAGCTGCACACCTCATAATGAGAGCACAGGTTCTATGTATTTATTTTCCATTACTTTATTTAAGGCAAGAGATTTTTTTACAGTAAAATCATTGTTCATCATAAAACAATGGCATGATGCTGAACGGTTATTAACCAGAGTGCCTCCGGCTTCAGGAGCGATCACATGACGCGACCAGGCCCCGTTATGCGCCACTTTCCCCTGGATTGTACTGGTCTCTCTTTGGAGCAGTCGGCCAGAACACCCCCTAAAAAACAAGCAAGTGCCCCTGATGTAGCTGGTATAATATAAGGCCCATGCTGTAGCAGGTACATCATTAAGCAACTGTACAGGTTAAGGTACATTTATTTTTAATTCATTATATTCTCTGTAATTTATGCTTATTTGACAGAAACTTTTTAATGTGTGTAACCCTCTTTCCTGCTGACTAGACAGGCTACTGATGCTGTATATACCTGCTGGCTCACCGAGATCTGAGCCTCCGCTAACTGGGAGCGCCTCCACTTGCCCAGGATCCCCTAGATGTGAGATTCCCCTGGACAAGAACAATAACAAACCACAAGTATATGTAATAGTTTAAAAAATATATATATATATAAGGAACCCTGGCTGTGCTCAAAGCTGTGACCATGCAGCAAGCTTAAGCCTATAGGGAGCCATTTTAAAAATGGTTTTTGAAGCAAAAAGTGGCACTGTGTGCTCATTTGCATGTCATTTCCCAGAATCCCTTGCGGCAGTGGAAGTGCTGTGTGCTGGGTGATAATGGTGAAAGGCGGGGTTGCAGACCTGCCTAAGACATGCAGATGAGCATACAGTTGTATTTACATTTGCATATTTGCTTTGCTGTGGGGGCTTTTTGTCACTTTTTTTTCTCACCATAACTATACATATACATATACATACACACACGTTGGGCCTAATAACACATATGCATAAAATAACATTAGCGAACATACACACTTATATGGCAGTTATAAGCTTGAATGACATATACACATATAAGAATGATATAGCTGTATACCAGTAGTTCAGAGTGCACCCACTGTGCAAGTGTCCCTTCCCCACCACCGTGTGCACCCCACACCGTGTCCAATGTACTGGACCATTCCCTTGGTCACTTAACCTTTTATGTCCCCAAGAAACCCACCCCCCAAGGCGGGATCAGCACCTGTAGGTACCAGTGTTGGTGCACTTTATATTAATACCTGCCAGGCGCTCCAGCACCCGGTCGCTGATACTTCGAAAAGGATCCGCAGATCCAGCGTCGTCTCTCACGAGTAGTTCCTCACTGTCAGGGAGGTCTCTCACGAGGCTCGACTCCACAATGCAGTCTGATCCCAAACTACAGATCACTTGTAGCGCAGGAAGATGCTGTGTCCCTGACTGCTACTATCAGTACATGGTAAAGTCCCTATCTAGGGCTGTTCCCTGCAGTACCACAAGCTGGTGGTGACTCAGGGCCTGCGCTGGAGCCTAGGGGAATATTCTGTCCTATGCAGTGGGTCACTGAACCCCTGCACTACGCACCTCCTCTCCCCTTGCCTCCCAGCACCAACTGACACCAACTGCCTCTTTTCTCCAGCGTGCGGAATGTTTCAGAATCAGAGAGCAGAGAGTTCTGACAACCCCATTGGCTGCTGTGACGACCTGGTATCCCAAAAACAGAAAAGACGGTGCAAAACAGCGCTAAACACACAATAATAAAATAATATAATGGTGATAAGATGTGATGAATTGGCAGCCAGACAAAAACTGACTGTACAGTCAGTAACTAGGCAAAGAGAAAAAGGTAAGCCGGCGCCAGTTCAAACCGTGACGTGCAAAGTCCAAATCAAGTCCTTTAGTGATGGTGATGAGCAAAGTGCAGATTTCCTCCAAAACGTGACGTGATATGTGAAAAAACAAAGAGAGAATTATGGTGCAGTATGTCAAATTGAGGACATAAAAACATATAACACTAACAACATTTAACAAACAAGACAGACTCACAACAACAACTAGCCAGACAAAAATTAATAAAAAGCTATTTAATGACAACTAATGCAGAATTCTGGATAATTTCACACACTAATCCGGGGGGGCAAAATCGTTGCCCTACTCACAGGGTGCAGGATATTTGAAAGCAGTAGGACTGGAAGCACTTTCTGTGGATCCAAGATGGCGACCGGAGCTCACTCTCTGGCGTCCCCACGTGTGGCAGATGCTGTATGGAGCTCCAGAGGGTCTGGATCAATGATGCTGCTACGCGTGTCTCTCTCTCCTCCTGCCGGTTTCAAATTCTCCCTCTCTCCTGTACCCAGCCGTGCGGTGTACTCTCCACGAATAATCAGCTTCTAAAAACGAGTCCTCCCAACGCGTTTCATGCGCATGCGCGCACTTTATCAAGGGATGTAGCTACCCCTGAGTCTGGATGGTTTATATACACAGTCTACTGTTCCAATTGGTCCATATTATAATTGGCTATGTATTAACTGTTTGGCTGCCAGAACAGAGGTAGAAACAAAGAAAGCCTGGCTAAACATACATACTAAAAATAAGACAAAACAATACAACATTAAAACATTAAAAGACTTTAAATTACTAAAATATATAATAAAAGGAGCTCAAGGAAAGGGATTATATTATAAAAAAGCCTTCAATTCAAAGTCTATATTTAACCCCCTTGGTGAGAGTGTCTTCAATTCATAAATCCAGTATGCTTCCCGCATACTGGCATGATTGAGTCTATTCCCACCTCGGGGGCCAGCTTGAACCTCCTCAATGGCCTGACATCTTAAGCCTATAGGGTTCTTATTATGGCATAAAAGAAAGTGGTGGGAGACGCTATGTGTGACTAGTCCTTTTCTTATATTGTATACGTGTTCATAAACACGTCTCTGATAGGATCTCCCCGTCCTGCCTACATATTGCAAGCCACAAGGGCATTGCAGCAAATAGATCACAAAAGTTGAGTGGCAGTTAATAAATGTTTTTATCGGGTAGGTCTTAGAGGTGACCGTAGATGTAAATTGCCTAGCATTTTTACTAAAGGAACAAGCCACACATTTTGCGCAAGTGAAAAACCCCGTGATTTTCCCTGTATGTTCTGATTTGTGCTGTTTGATAGGACAGCTAGGGGCTAGTTTTGATTTTAAATTATTGGCCCTTGTAAAAATTATATTTGGTTTATTGGGCAAAATATCCACCAAATCTTCATCTTTAAGTAAAATGGGCCAATATTTATTCAAAGTGTGTTTAATTTTTGGGGCCATTTCGTTATACTGAGTAATAAATGAAACTTGGTTATTATATTTCTCAGTCCTCTCTTTTTTCTTTATATTGTATTTAAGTAAGGTGTCTCTTTGAAGGTTATTGACCTGATCGAATGCTTTATCAATAAGATCTTCTGGATAATTTCTCATGATAAATTTATTTTTCAGGTCCCGTGCCTGTGTCCTGAATGTTTCGTCATCAGTGCAGTTTCGTTTAAGACGTACTAGCTGGCCCTTTGGGATATTTCGTAGCCACTGTGGATTGTGGTGGCTATCTGCATGTACATAATTGTTCGCCTGTACTGGCTTGAAGAATGTCTTGGTGCATATAATATTATTTCTAATATAAATGTGAAGATCCAAAAAATCAATACATTCCGTGCTATAATTACAGGTGAATTTAAGATTATATTGGTTGTGGTTAAGATAAGTGCAAAAATCATCAAGTGAAGCTTGGCTGCCCGACCAAACAAAAATCACATCATCAATGTAGCGCCGCCACAGCACAAGGCTCGCCCCTAGTGGACAGTTGTTCCAAATGAACTCCTCCTCCCAACTGTCCATGAATAGATTAGCATAACCAGGAGCAAACCGCGTGCCCATGGCGGTGCCACATTTCTGAATGTAATAACGTGAGTTGAATGTGAAATAATTGTGTGTTAAAATAAACCTAATACCATCTACCAAAAAAACCCTTTTGTCAGATGAATATTTGTCCACCTGTTCCAACTTGCGAGACACGGCTTGGCAGCCTAGTTGATGGTCAATCACTGTATACAGTGATGTGACATCAGCTGTTACTAATATATATCCAGGCTGCCATTCAAGATCTTTTAAGATTTGTAATACATGCGTCGTGTCTCTCAAATAGGACCGGACACCCGTGACAACTGGTTGGAGGTGATGGTCAATGAATTGTGATAGATTGGAAGTGAGGGAGGAGATACCTGAGATAATGGGTCTCCCGGGAGGTGCAGTTAAATGTTTGTGAATTTTGGGTATAAAATAAAATAAAGGAGTGCGTGGAAACTCTATAGATAAAAAATTAAACTCATCTTCACATATAACTCCATTCTTCAAGCCAGTAGTTAACAGGTTACCAAGTTCAGCCTTAAATTGGACTATAGGGTCGCCTGAGAGTGGGAGGTATGTGGTCGTATCACCCAATAGTCTCATCGACTCGTTGATGTAATACTCCTTGTCCATGACCACAATACCCCCCCCCTTGTCAGCACACTTGATGACTATTGAATCATTTTTTTCTAAATTGGACACAGCTTCCTTCTCCTGTACATTAAAATTGTCATACTTGATTTTATATGTACGACATGAATTCTCAAGATCCGTATTCACCATTTCCACAAAAGAACTAACCAAGTGACCTTGTGCAAACTTGGGGTAAAATGTTGATGGTTTTTTGAAAGTTTTCTGTGGGGGACTCTTTGCATTGCTCACATCGCTAGGTTGAATAACTTGCCTAGATACAGCATCTCTTGCGAAATACTTTTTCAGGGCTAGCTTGCGAGCAAATTTGTGCACATCTATAAATACATTAAAACTGTTTGGCCCACAGACAGGGGCAAATGTCAAACCTTTACTGAGTACTTTCTTTTCAACATCAGTAAGAGCTACATCCCTTGATAAAGTGCGCGCATGCGCATGAAACGCGTTGGGAGGACTCGTTTTTAGAAGCTGATTATTCGTGGAGAGTACACCGCACGGCTGGGTACAGGAGAGAGGGAGAATTTGAAACCGGCAGGAGGAGAGAGAGACACGCGTAGCAGCATCATTGATCCAGACCCTCTGGAGCTCCATACAGCATCTGCCACACGTGGGGACGCCAGAGAGTGAGCTCCGGTCGCCATCTTGGATCCACAGAAAGTGCTTCCAGTCCTACTGCTTTCAAATATCCTGCACCCTGTGAGTAGGGCAACGATTTTGCCCCCCCGGATTAGTGTGTGAAATTATCCAGAATTCTGCATTAGTTGTCATTAAATAGCTTTTTATTAATTTTTGTCTGGCTAGTTGTTGTTGTGAGTCTGTCTTGTTTGTTAAATGTTGTTAGTGTTATATGTTTTTATGTTCTCAATTTGACATACTGCACCATAATTCTCTCTTTGTTTTTTCACATATCACGTCACATTTTGGAGGAAATCTGCACTTTGCTCATCACCATCACTAAAGGACTTGATTTGGACTTTGCACGTCACGGTTTGAACTGGCGCCGGCTTACCTTTTTCTCTTGACCTGGTATCCCAACTCCTTGAGGCTCTTGGGACTTTTAGTCCCACACAGAGCCTTCCCTGGTAATGGCCGCCGCTGGGGATGATCCTATCTAAAATGGCCGCCTCCCCTGTATCACTGCGCATCTCTATCTGTAGGGGCTGCCGCAACTATCGCGCATGCGCAAATCGCGCATAACATGGCGGCGCCCTGAGCCAATACCTCCGGGAATCCCCGGCGCCGCGGCCTCCCCCACTAGCACAGGGTAAGAAGGAGTGGTACCGGAGGACATGCCTACATCTGTTTCTCATGCACTTGTTTTTTTTTTTTTTTTTTAAAGAGACTGAGTGATAGATCATGTAAATAGCAAAGGTATCAGGAAAGACACTTAAAACACTAGTATTGATTTCTAATTTGTTTTATTTTTTTCATGCTGGCTTGTCAATCTTTATACATTCTTTTGACACTATTGTATATAGAGGTAGAAGAATATGTATTACAGTATATATGACAAATTCATGGCACTAAACTGGCCATTCATGATTTACAATAATGTTTGGACCTTCTCAAAATCATAGTTCTGTCTGAACAAGGCGTAACGCTTTCTTCATGTTTTCGATCACTGCAAAAAAAACAAAAAACAATTATACACATTACCATTAATATTTCATGCAAATTTTGCTGTTTTAGATATTAGTCCATCTGTTTAATGATATCTGCATGGTATGATAAATATTCAAGGCTCAATATACTGTAGGCAAATAGGCTCCAAGTGGCAACAATTTACCTATTTTATTTTTAGATCTTTGGAACTGGGGGGGAGAAAGAGTCCCAATTCAGGAGAGGTAATGTCAAACAGTGGGCATTGGCCATCTTATCAGCCATTAACCAGATACTTCAATAAAACCTTATCTGCATTCTAAATATCAATGTATTTCACAATCGCTCATTGGATTGATACTGTAGCTAGAGATTGTCTGTACCATTCAAGTACATTTTAATTTAAAAAAAAAAAATTATATTTTGCATTTCATGTCAATTTTTTTTTGTTTTTTTTTAACAAAGCCCTTGATTTCTAATACATGTATAGGTCTAGTGATATGTACAGAAACACTTATGCAATAATAGTATGACTAACCTATATAATTCCTGTAAGTGTTAAGTACTTAACCTCCTTATGTGTATGAGAAACACCCCAATGAGAAGCACCATCAATTCTAATAGCCATATTAACCTGTGATATTTGCCCTGTTCACTTCGTGGAATCCAACCTAAGTGATGCCTTTTTTAAATATGATCGGAGTCAGGAACCCATGCTCCTTTATATAAAATAAATTACTGGTCAATAAACTTTAATACATTAAAAAAAAAAAAAAGTTTCTGTATGTTACAGATGCAGTAGCCGTTATTCAAACATATCACGGAGCTGTCTTCGTATGACTGCTGTACTACACCCGGCCGATTTGTTTTAATTTCATGGATCCCGATTTCTTTGGGTGGAATTCTTCGCGTTTCCGGGGCAGAAATGAATGAATTGTAATGTGTACAGTACTGTATCAATTTGCAGGTGTTTAAAAACCAAAACACTAAAATGCCATTTTCTGCACTCGATAAAACACGAGTCAACACGCGGTAATAACGCGCCAGGACATGGGTATTCCGAGGTATACAACGCGTGATATGTTCGAATAAAGGCCGCTGCATCTGTATGTGGATTAAAGGAGCATTATTTAATGTCCTTGCCTGGTGGACGTTGGGTATGAACAAGGTTTGTTTGTATTACAAACTCTGCCTCATCCTGTAAGGAATTTGTTTCTTTGGTAATAGCAGAACAGATTGCATTGCTCACAAAGGGTCTCAAATTGCGAACAGGTAACCTTCATTCATTAAAGATTTAAGAATATAGGTCTTTAGCCTTCCATTGAATTGTGGTGATGTAAAAAACTCACTTCTGCACGGTATTATTTTACCTGAGGACAGCCCATCCCTCGTGCTCTAACTACAGCCATAAAAGCGGGTTAAGCTCTTCGGTTTGACCTTTAAGTCTTGCTCCCCTCCCCTTTATCTCAGACACCCAAGAATATTACAAAGAAATGTAATTGTCTCTTCAGATTTGAAGGTGCATAGAATCAGTGGATTAGTGTCAGTGATACAATATTAATTTGTTACATTTGTGGCGCTGTAGCCACAGTAGTGGTATGTCATACTGTAGCTTACATTTTACTGCAAGCAAAAATAGTAGGAAAGACCCTTGCCTTAGTAACCCCTATGCAACCGCCCACCTCTGACGACCGAACCACCCTGCTCAGGGCAACTACACTCAAAAACCACCTCAACACAGTTAACAACCCTCCCCCTTATAGCCCCATTAGCCAGCTTGGGCTAATAGGCATTGTACTAGAACCAAGACAAAATATAAATAAACATTAAACATAGTGTACGTAAACAATTTACAATATAGAGCACATTATATCTGTGGTCATTAGCCCCTTGAGTGCCAGTGCACCTTGGTAGCCTCATTGGCACCAAAAGGGGATAAATCGTGATACCTGATGACAGTCTACTTGTATCAGCAACACTACTCACATAACGGCAGGTCTTGTGGTTCATAAGTATAAAGGCGATTAGAGTACCGTCCTGTAATATCAGCTCTTACTGTAAGAGATGGATCTGTAAAGCAAGAGAACAATATTAATTTGATATGTATTTACATTTGTTTGCATATCTCATGTCGCTCTATAATCTGAAAAACACATTCAGTTGTTTATAAAAATTGTATTGAAAAACAGTCAGTGTCTAATGTGCATAGTGGGGTTATGTGGTCATGATCTTGCTGATAAGGTCCTATATAAAAAAAAAAAATCAAAGTTATAGGTGTGTCAGGATGCACAAGGACACTGAACTTTGGGGATCCAATCAAATTTTAATCCAAGGCCTGGCCCCATGTATATATATATACAGTGGTCGACAAATCACCAAAAAATCTACTCGCCGAACAAAAAAATACTCGCCACCTAGTACCAAACGTGTGCTGCTTGGGCCAATAGGAGCTCGCCACGATTTTAAATCCACTCGCCCGGGGCGAGCAAATGTATAGGTTTGTCGAACACATTATATATATATATATATATATATATATATATATTTTTTTTTTTCCAGACGCTTGTTTGTTTCTTTGCCCAGATTCCCTTTCTAAGTATGTATAACAAAACCCTTCCCAAAAGCATGTGTGTCTATGCAGTGGGGGAAATACAAAAGGACACAGTATACAATTGGTAGTGTATGAACCTGATAATAGGGACTATTTTGATGTGCTTGTAGGCTTGAAATGTTTCATCAAAAAGATTGAACTAAATGACCCATACGTACGAGAAAAAAAAAAAAAATAGAAATTAACTAAATAATTTGTCGTATTGGATACGCTACTTTGTTTACTGTTGAATATTGGGAGGTCACTTTCCCTGAAGTAGTACAGTCGACACAATATATAATACTGTGGTTCTGGGTTTTGAGCATGCTAATTGGAATTTTTAAAAAATAATAATATATACTGTAGGTGTAGAGAATGAAGTAGCACTATCTGACGTGTCTCTGCTTTGCCAGTATGTATATAGTAATATCAACAAGTAAATCTTACTTAAATAATATCTTCAAACAAACAGTAAATATCCTATTTTTCATTGTTTCAAAAAATCCTGCGGTTTCTTTTCTAAAATTATTGTACAATATTTTTTTATTTTTATATATATGTGTATTATTTTTTTTTACCCGTCTTAGTGTAAAATCTATATATGCAAATTGGATGAAAAAGGTGTGACGGTAGGGGGTAACCAGGCTCTCAAATAAAAGGTTAAGACTGTTTCGGTTACCCCTGATCCGTGTATAAGGGTCCAAGAGAGTTAATTCTTGGGCCCAGCAACATTATAATTGTCCAATGTATGACATGTAATAAAAGTATTTGATGTGTTTTTCCATTTCCGGGGAAGCCAGCGTGCAGGGATTGCTAGGGTATGAGTGTCAAAGGGGTTTTTGAAGAGGAATTGTTGTCAGAATGTGCCTAGTAGGTTGGGGCCCAGAGCTGTCGGTTCCCCCATAAATGTATCTGGGAATCATGCCCGATTCTCGGCTACATGTAGGCACATTATCCCGGCAAGATCTCCACTTGAAAATGCAAGCGCGACTCACCACTAGGGTACCCTTCGTCAGCACAGCCCAGACAGGAGAATGAGACAGGGATCAATAGGTTTCCTTGTAGCTGAGGGAATCCCTAGGTTAAAGGGGGGTACCCCAGAACCAGTGTAGGGCTTGTGGGTGCCCCATCATTATATAAGGGGGGACTCAGAGTCCAGAAAATAGTGTATGGGGAATAAAGCAGCTAAGAATAAAAATACAACATCCTTCTTATTTGATCCGCTATACCCAGAGACTCAAATTATATTAAAACATGTAGTGCATTAAAATATACTTTAGTAATGTAATGTAATGTGCTTTTACATTCGGACCCCATGTCCAGTTAGGCTGCCTGAGCTAACCCATAGGCACTGGTAAGTCTGCTGGACATCGGGGTTCAAAGCAGTCAGAGGATGCCAGGTGTGAAAAGCATTTGCAGCAGGGAAAAGGTGGAGTCCCAGGTCCGGAGATCAATGGCAGCCATCCGGGCTCTGCCAGACCTGGTGGAGCCTTTCCCAGTGGTGGCATGGAGATAGCCAGTGATTGTGATGGCAAAGTTGCGCATGTCCCATGGCAATTTCAGATTTCCCGCTGAGCCGGCTTTTCTAGCCGGCTTGGCTCTGATTAGCTGCTGGGAATTTTACCACACGATCCTGTGAGCCAATCAGTTTTGAGTTCTCCAGTAGAAAAAGCGCAGGCAGGCTTTTCAAAGTTGCTCTAGCATGAAAAGCAGAGCAACTGGCTTTGATTTCAAGCCTGAAAAGTCTGCCTGCAAGAAACCGACTTTTGTGCCCAAGTTCTCAAAATTTAACGTAGTGGACTGGCTGATTTGAGTTCCAGAAGATTGGTGGTAACTCGCGGTCAAGAAAATACAAGCTCTTAGAAGAGAAGGGAACGGTGGCGTGTGGAATGTCATGCCGATTTGAGTTCCAGGGAATTCTGGGCCAAGTCCCAGTCAGGGTAACACTCATCTACTTAGTTCCCTGCACCTAGGAAAGTCTAGTTTTTAACCCCAGATCCCCCAGTACGTGTCTTTGTCTGTATTTTGTGTTCCATTGTGTGTAAGAGAAATTGTGAGAATAAACTTCAATTTACTTCATTACCATGTTTTGCTCAATGAATGATCCTGGTGTAAATTGCCTGGTCTCCCGTGAAAAGGCAAAGTAGGTTCTACATCCAAAAGATTCCCTTTATAAAATTGCACTCACGGAAAGTAGGTAAGTATTGGGATAATGTGGTCTAGGGTACAAATATTCCCTTAAATACATTTTTTATTAACATCAAAAATGGGACATAGGGTTTGAGGATATATATACATAAATGAGTGAATAAAATATTGATTGGTGGTGCTGTAGTTGGAGTAGAGTACTCAGTGTGTGGTATAGGCAGGAATCGCCCCACAAGGAGTTAGTACTCCCCGAGTATAACCATCACTCCACGGGTTCAATCAGTTCTGAGGGTCATTATGTTCAACCACATAGACCTCACATCTAGTATGTCTAAGTAAAGTGTATCCACATATACTATTGATGTAAAGTACGCAATGAAACTTGCTGAATGGAAACTGTTCACTTTTAGCAACAGTGTCTCCAAATAAAATGCAGGATGCCGACAGACTCCAATGCCCTCATATCCACTGCAGTATACTGTGGTTGAACACATACATTAAGGTATGATTGACTGTATAACCTGGTCCCTAGGAAGTATAGCTGTAAATGATCTAGTATTAGGCGTTGATATTTCTTAAAATATGCAGGTATAACAAACTATAATAGTGTGTTACAGTGAAGACATAGGTTGAAGTACCTATCTGAACATATACACTGGCGACACACTTTATTCGAGCTCGGCTAGTCCCACGAATTCGGGTATACCCGGGTGTATTGAGGTTTGTGACTGTTTTCTGCCCGAGTGCATTGGGTTATTTTCCAGGCAGGGATTGAAGCATTTTATTCCCGCTGGCTGCAATACTGCACAGTATATATATATATACTGCATTACAATTCATGAATTTATGCCATCTGGTAGACACGCGAAGCATTGCAGCCTATTAAATCCTAATCATTATCATTTAACAGATCAGCCGCCCGTCAGCCAGGCATGAACCCAGGCTGGGAAGGCAAACGCAACGGGGCTTGTCAGAGGTGAGGAGCGGCGCATTCCAGGTATCTGCCAGGTACATACTGGGTATTTGCTCGAATAAAGTGTGTCGGTGCAGTAAACAGACATAAATACGTCTCAATAGGTTGATGTACTGTATGCCATCCTCTAAACTAAGACTATTGCAACATGGCCAAATAACTGTAGGGTCCCGGTATCTATCATGCAGATAGAGATATATACAGAAATGAACTGGGTTGCCAGAAAACCCCCTTGCATGTTAAAAATGGCAAACGGCGTTGCTCAGTGTAAGGTAATGGACAACGCTATACAACCAGGTATCTACGTCCTCCTAGTCAGCTTCCAGCGCTATCGCTCCACCACCTACGTCAGTGATGACATCACTAAAATCCGACAGGCTGTTTCGTGTGACATCCACACTTCAGGGTTGAAGGAGTCAATCATTGCTCCTACACTCAGGTAATATATATACCCCTAATTGAAGGCACAAGGTACTCTTTGGCCAATCAGGAGAGAATCCTTATAGCAGTGTGGTTGCTCCATTTCTGAGCCTAAACCCTGCCATTATACCACCCCCCCCCCCCTTGAGCCTCAGCTCAAGAAAGTTGGACGTGGGCTCCAAATAAAATCCACTTCCTGAATAGTGTTTAGAGAAATCACTTCACACAGAGTTCAAAGCATTGCATTATATTCAGACTTAACAGAATTGTAATTGTAATGTAGGTAACATGCTTTGATCCTATGACATGTTTTATTAATATATACTGTATGTAGCCAGGTAACTCCCTGGGCTACTAATTTCTCTGCCCAACACATAATTCCTGGAATCAGCAGCCTGGTATAAGCAGTGTTAGGGTTAAAATCTGCCATACTGTAAGTAAGTAGTTCCCTTGAGTGACAGGGGGTGTGGCTTATGGCCTGGGAACTGACCATATAGGGCTGAGACCTGGAGCCCCTCCACTGGTAACAAAAAGGAGCTGCAGTTCCAAATTTAGTGTTGTGGAAGTGTGGCACCAGAGCTCTGGTTCACCTTCCTTCCCCTCCCTCAGGGGAGTAGGATCATCTACCCCATACACCACCTGGGAGTGGAGGAAACAGGGATAGACGTTTGGGGCCTCGAGTTCTGGGGGATGACTCCAGGGACCAAGAGAACAGCAAGCTGTGAGGTAACACACTGCTGTGTTATGTAGGGTCCAGTGGGGGATAATGTCTCTTGCTGTCAGAGAAGAGAGTGTACGGATGTATGCTGTATATGTTAGTATGCCGTTGCTGTACCCTAAAGAATAAAGAACCAGTTACTGTTTTATACTCCTGCCTGAGGCTGCAGTTCAGGGAGAGGGCGAGGGTGTTTTCCACAGGGGACAGCAACTATTTGCGATAGGCCCTGTGGGAATGGTGGCGCTGCAACACAGAGAAAAGAACCAACCAAGCACCAAAAACCAGCCCTATTTATCCCCACGAACACCGGTGGATGCTCAGGGCCTTCTGTGAGTCTAACAGGTAGCACCAACACCAGGTAACAGCAGAGTGAATCTCCCTTAGGGTGGGGGACCATGGGTTACATTTGGAGGTGCTGCCGAGATTCAGACCTGGGGTGCCAGGTAGAACTAAATTATAGGAAACCATGTTCATATTGTCCAGACAGGAGGTCATTCAATGGAGCTCCAAGAGTCTCCCCACCACGTGGTCGCCTTTTGGAACGTCCCAGCTACCATTCCCCCACACCAAGTTTGTCCCTCCCTGAGGCGGTTCACTGGCTTAGCCACGACCTGATTCCTAGGCCGAAAATGGGATCCTACATACATATGGAGCATAGTTCCCGTTACAGCTGATGATGAATTAAATGAAGATGGCCCGCGGCCCTGCATTTTCCTGGAGCCCCGCCAAGGGGTTGCCTGCTCATATACCCCGATATTCCGATAAAGATGGGAGGATTTTAGTCCCAGACCAGCACCTGAGGTGCCTTTGGGGGCTGTACTCTTCAACCCCTCTTACTGGGGCTGTCAGAACGCCGCTAGTCCCAGGTCAGTTCACAGCCACCGAAGTCTCGCTCGTCCTGATGCCCGGTGTTCGGGAAAGCAATACAGCAACTGGTGGATGGCCTAGCGCAGGCCTCCCAATCACACCATTACCCCAAGTTAGAAGCTTTCTCCATGGTACCGCCCACCCCCACAAGGAAAGAAGAAGTTTGGGGATTGGAGAGACCACACCCTGCAAGTGCTCAAAGTATGGTATTGTTCGGAAGCTGTGACGAGGCAGTGCATAGTCAAATGCCTTAGGCCCCCAGCCTCCAATATTGTGAGAATGTACCGCGAGCTACAGGGGAAAGCCACCATCCAAGAGCTGGTACAACTCCTTGCCCAGGCCTATGGTGGTAGGATGATGAAGATGAGCTCTTGGCACAGTTCCGTGCCCTCCGGCAGAAGGAGAGAGAGGACTTGTCCACAATCGTCTGACGCATACAGCCATCTTTCTTGATTTTACTCTCAAAGAAAGTCATTTCTGCACCGGTCGTGGATGAGTACCAATTCAAGCCACTTCTGAAAGGATCCTTACCCTTTAATCCTATAGCCTTTATGCTGTGATGCGCCCCTCAGATGGAGAAACCACCTAGCTTTATGGAGTTAGGTCAAATAAAGAAGCAGGAGGTACAAGTGTCATTCCATATTCCCAAAATGTCTTGGGAGTCTCCCAAAGGAGAGAGTAAAGTGGCTCTGTCCAGGAAGCCTAGTGCGAAGGAGAATCCTGAGGAGAGTACCCCCCAGGACCCTCCACACCAGACACGTCAGAGTTCGGCCCCTAACCCCAGCTCAGGTGCAACCCAAGTTGTCCACTGTTATACCTGTAACAGAGAAGGTCACTTTGCAAAGACTGTCCAAAGTCTGGGACCCCCACCCCCTTGCCCTGGCATTAACCATTCACCCGGTGGAGCAGCCATCCACCTCCTTGAACAGTGCCCCTGTGGCTAGTCCCAAAAAATGAGCACCAACAAGAGGCGTATAACCAAATAGGATCTGCGGCCATAGTACGAGTAGATTGAGGGAATCTATGCTCTACTTTTCTGGACACTGGTTCTCAAAAGGACCATCTACTGGTATTTCCATGACCTGCACCTCCAGCATCTGCCCCTGCAGTCGGCAGAGGAAATAACGTTATGGGGCCTCAGTAGCGAAGACTACCCCATCGACGGGGTGATTTAAGTGAGGCTGGATATACCGCAGCTTAACACAAACAAGACTCACCCCATGGAAGTGGAAACGTTGGTGTGTCCTAAACCCAGAGAACATCTGAATTTCCCCATCATACAGTACTAGGGATCAATGCAGATTTGGTGCAATCCTTGATCCAGGTATACCTTAAAGAAGCCGGGGAATTACCCTTGTCGTACTTGTGGATTTATCCTGCCTTCAAAGTGCTACCGAATTTCTGCCCTAGATGGGTTCGGACAGGTTTTCAACCTTGAGAAGTGGTTGACAAAGATTCCACCTGGGGGAGAGAGACACATGGCAGCTGTTTTCCCTACTACCCTACAAGTGATGAAAAGGACTGGTATTTCTCACTGGAAAACACCTGAAGGACGCAAAGAGAGGATTCACAGTGGTGTCAGAGATGGAGTGGAAGTCCTTTCTTACTCGTCGGTCAAAACAGTGTCCATTCAAAATATCTCACCTCACCCTATTCGGTTTGACGTCAGTCAAGTACTGGGCCGAATATACCCAGTTGCTCAAATAGAACCCCTGGTTCATGTGAATGTTGCTGTTGTGCGGGAAGCTCCTCCCGGATTGCAATTAGACTACGGGGAATCGTCCTTGCCACCAAAGTGGAAGAAGAGACATAGTGACAAGCTGGCTAAGTGCAAAGAGGTGTTCTCCAACAGTGAAATTGACAGTAGCAAAAGTGCTCAACATGCGATTCGGTTGAACAATAACACCCCGTTCCGAGAGCGCTCCAGACGCATAGCACCCAGAGATGTGGACGACGTGAAGGACATCCTGAAAGAGATGGACACTGCTAGCAGCGTGACTGAGTCCTGCAGCCCCTACGCATCCCCCATTGTAGTGGTATGGAAGAAGAATGTCTCTGTGAGCCTATGTATTGACTATCGCACCCTGAATCGTCGCACGGTTCCGGATCAATACACCTTACCTTGGATTGAAGAGATCTTCAGCGCCTTATCCGGCAGTCAGTGGTTCAGCGTGCTGGACCTGCTGTCTGGGAACTACCAGGTTCCTATGAGCCCTGAAGACCAAGAGAAGACAGCGTGTCTGCCCTCTTAGTTTTTATCAGTTCACCCGGATGTCCCAAGGCATCTGTGGAGCACCTGCCACTTTCCAGAGATTGATGGAAAAGACCAGAGACATGAACCCCAGAGAGTGTTTTCCCAACTCCAGTCCTCAGGGAACCACAACAGGTCAGGTCTTAAGGATATCCCTCCTCCAGCACAGGTGGGTCAATCAGCAGCTCAGTCATTTTGACTGAGCCACCTGTGCTGGAGCAGGGATATCCTTAAGACCTGACAACCCCTCGAACGCTGTTCGGTGACAAGTGGACTTCCACCTATGAGAACACATTCCTGGAGCTAAAGAAGAGTCTTACTGAAGCTCCTGTCCTGGCCTATGCAGATCTACTGTATGTCCTGCATGTGGATGCCAGCTTCAATGGGCTGGGAGCTGTACTACATCAAAAATACCCTGTGGGACTCTGGCCAGTAGCCTACGTGAGTTGCAGTCTGACACCGAGCGAGCATAACTATCCAGTCCATAAACTGGAATTCCTAGTGCTCAAGTGGGCTGTTGTAGAAAATCTACATGATTATCTCTATGGAGTCTCTGAGGTACAGACCAACAACAATCCGTTGACCTACATCCTGACCTCTGCCAAATTGGATGCCACAGGTCACAGGTGGTTGGCCGCCCTATCCAACTACCAGTTCACACTAAAATACAAGCCGGACCCCTTGAATGTCAGAGCCGACGCTCTGTCCTGAAGACTCTGATTGAGTTTAGCACCTGGCGATGGGGAATGGGAAGAGATTCCTGGTCCCAGGATTCATGCAATGTGCTCCACAGCAGCTATAGTGGAGGACAAGGTAGCCTTCTTCAAACTCCGTGTGGTGGACTCTTTGGGATGCCAGTCAGGGGCACTCCCTGTTGCATACTGCCACCTGGAAGCCATGTCCATAACTCCATAATGAGGTGGAAAAAGCTGGTTATGGTTCAGAATGGGGTTCTGTGGCTGGAGCCCTATGTCAGGCCATCCAAGGAAAGAATTCCTCCTTAGTGAAGTGTGCTCTCGCAGATACAGTAGCTATCCTCATGAGGGAGTGGGACAAGTTCCAAATCGACAATGGCCTCCTCTATCGAGTCATCCCCAATCACAACTAGTTCTGCTTAAAAGATTGTAGTACCAGGTTCTAATGTCCCTACATGATGACCACAGGCACTTGGGAGTGGACAAAACATTCAGAATCCTAAGCGACCGATTTTGCTGGCCCAAAATGCGGGAATCCCTCGGACACCATTGCTGGAGAGGCTTGCGGTGCATACAGCGGAAAACATTGGGGGCCAGACTACCAATGGATATCCGTCTAAGAGTGTCCACCATGGCCCATTATCAGTATATAAAAAGACTGCCTCCACAGGGCATATCAGTTGGCGGAAGACGCCACTGCCAAGCTGAATCAAAATAACAAGAGGAGGTTTGATTGCAAAGTAAGCTATCGGGAACGACGGCCTGGAGACAAGGTTCTCTTGCGGAACCTCGGAATCCCGGGGAAGCACAAGTTAGCTGACTGATGGCAAGAGGCTCCCTTCGAGGTGGGTGAGGCCAGCTTGGAATGGCTCCGCAAGTAACCAAGTGAACTTCAACTCCCAGAAGCCTTTGGGGGGAGATAGATCACATGGGCCATCCCAGCCAATTAAAAGTGAGTGGACATTTTGTGGATCCAGATCTCCGAGGGACTAGGAGCCAGCGTGGTTAGTCCTGAGGGAGCCAGTAAAAAGAGGACGGACATGTCCAGAGAACAAGAATGCCCCTGGACTTGGCCAGAACTTTTCCCTAAGGCCCCAATCTCTAATAAAAGAGTAGTATTGAAGGGAAGGCCCTAGATGGGGATCATCCCTCCTAGAGATCCACAATCCACGTCCATGGGACCACCACCTGTAAGGTGTGAGGGGAGTTTTGCAGACCCTGCATCGTGGGACCACAGATGCGGCTTATCAGAGGATCCCCCTACTTTCCTGGTCGTAGCCTGGAAGGTACCACCACACATCAGGGAGGTTAGCGCTACCTTCACATACTTTGGGGTGGATATTGTTCTGCGGACACCAGGGTTCTAGGTGCCCAGGGCACCCTCAGTACTTTGGGGGAACACACAAGGGTACAATGTTATTGTACTGTATTATTTGCCATACTGTGGGACCACAGTAAAGACAAGTTATATAATATCTTGTGATGTTTATTACCGAGTATATTGTTTCCTATGCGGAGTAATCCCGCTTACGCTGGATCTTCATATGTGGAGGCGCTGCACCGCGAGATATATGAACTCAGGCTCCCCCGAAGTGGAGGCTTTGGCCTCCTGTGAGCCTCCCAGATAACAGCAGCACACGTAATCACCCGCGGTTTCCCTTAGGCATAGGGGAAAGGGGGTTACACACACACAGAGAAAATGAAATAGTACTATCTGACGTGTCTCTACTTTGTATGCATGTATGACGTAAATCTTACATTACAAATATCTTGAAACGTAAATATAATTTTTCATTGTTTAAAAAAATTGTGCGGTTTCTTTTTCTATTCTTATGCTTATTTTTTATTACCAGGTTTTAGTGTTATTCTAAGAAGAAAGATTCGAATTCACTTAGTTTTGCCAGCAGAAAAAATGAGTTGTGATTTCTAGAAAAAAAAAAAAAAGGAGTACATACAAGCCATGTCTTTTACTTACCAACAAACATTATTCTAGGCACATATTGTCCATCTGGAGCAAGGTGTTTATCTGTAGTTTCATGCTAAACACGGAAAAAAATTATAACGACGATTAATAATAAAAAAAAATATTTTAGCAGCAACAAAAAAAACTCCATAACGTTAGGTGGATTTACAAGTTAGCATGTGTGCTACCAAACAAAATCTACAGGGCAGAGCTGCTGGATATTTCAAATCATAGCCAGGGGCAGATTGCACATAGGGCTATAGCCTAAAGTGACAATTATTTTTGGGGTCGGCAATTGTTGTGAGTCTTACCCTTTGGCCTAAGCATGGCTTCAGTCTTAGACGGTATCCATGCTGGCGGAGATCGTGCACAGGCATGCACGTGTGTCGCGATCACATTGCATTAAGGCATTGATCGCGACCATAGACCGCGCTTGTGACAGCAGGAACAGGCACGCGAGGAATCGATTCAATCTGATTCCTCAGCGTGACGGGCAGGCCACATGAGCCGTTTGCCCAATGAGGGCGAACCAGCATCATGTCACAGACATGCCCCAATGGCGCATATCCCTCGGCCACAAAACGCTCCCGCTTAATGCTGGTGATGTCACTCACGTGGTCGCCTCCACATGGTCTTCTGCTGCATGGACGAAGCCTTATAATGCTAAAGTGTTTATCTAAATGACCCTTACTTATGAGAATACAAACATTTAAGTATTTTACTACTGTATGTATTTTCTGTCACATTGAATGTACTGTACTGTAGCATTGGGTATTTTTGTTTTCTGTTGAATTCTCTGAAAAATCTGATGTTTTAATTACATCTACAGTATGAATCACTTAGGTCCAATAATTGTTAATAAGACATGCTACACATCTTAACATATGTTAAAACAAATGCACATAAAAAGGCAAAGAGCGCTGTCTTCCAAAGAGTTGCAGGATGTTGACAGCTCAATTTGTTTCACGTTTTGGAATGCTCTTCCTATCAGTGTATCAGAAAGCGATGACAGTCAAAAATATTGTTCAAATATTCTACTTTTAACGGGTATTCCCCCACCCCCAATCGCAGATAGAGTGCATGTGAGGGGGAACCTATATGTTACCAGGTGTGGTGCGTATACCTACAGGCTCACAGGAGGCCTGAGCCTCCGCCAGTGAGAGCCTGGGGTGAATCCTCTGGAACGATCTTACTTACAGCGCCTCCACCTATGTAGGATTCTAGGAGTGTACAATGTCCCCCACACAGGACCCACAAATAGTAACCACATACACGGGAGTATATATAAACAGTTTACTATATGCAGAATCAAACATAACACAATATACCTACATCAACAATATGACATACATTGGGTGCAAGGGGCACCAATATCCCCTTGTAAAGGCCCTTGGCCTTTCCGCCCCCAAAGAACCCTAACCACACAGTGCCCACAATACTTTGGTGCTCGGCACCAGTGCTGCTCACATGTGTATGGTTGGTGCACTTATAGATACCTGCCCGGGCATACGTCCGTGCCAAAGTGTAAAGATCTTCGAAAAGGATCGGACGCAGGAACAGGAATCCGTCTCCCCGATTTCCCACCTCTGTGTGAGGCGTCTCCCTCGTGGAGCGTCTCACCCACAGAATGTCTTAGTGTAGAGCCTGTCTGAGCCGAGACGCAGGCCGCGATTACCGCGCGCAACTGGCACCGGTGATATCACATAACACTGGTTGTAAGCAACCCCCCTTGCCTTGAAGGGGTCTCTCTTGAAGCAGCCAAAGCTAACTACTCTGGCTGCACTGCAAAACACTGTTGCAACTCTGCTATCCTGCTCAGCTAAGGTGGCAGCATCCCCATCTGGTGACTCAGGTCTATCTGGGGCCTGGGGAGGGTATTCTGGCCTAGTGCATTGGTCACTGACCCCTGCACACCTACCTCCCATCCCTGAGTGACTTCCTTCCTGCAAGCCTGTTAACATATCCTCCCCTTCCAGTGAATCCTGCAGCCCTATTGGCTCCCTTGCATCAGGTGGCCTGTCTGCCTCTAAGCATTCTGGGGGCTGTAGTCCTCCATGGCCCTCTAACATTGGGGCTGCGTGCGCGATCTGTAATGGCCACCACCGCTGCTAACTGCGCATGTGCAACCTTGGAAAAGCCCCTGCGCTACAGAAAGCCTCTGTTGCCATTTCACAAACACTAAAATGGCCGTCGCGTGTGCCCATGCGCAAACCGTTGCGCATGCACATTAAACATGGCGGCGTCCTGCCGCAGCTGCCACCGGCGATGCGCTCTCCCCCACAGCAGCACACACGTAAGGGGGAAAGGAACCAGGGGGACCCTAGCTATATACTGTTTTCAATATGGAAGTTGTCTATCGGCGATGAACATCGCATAGGGCTGTGGTGTTTTGCCCTGGTCAGTTACTGTAGTTGACTCATTCAAACACACCAGACTGCAAGCTTTGCTCTTGCATCTACAATAAGATATTAAGACCTTGGTATGTGCTATAGAATTTGTTTACCTACCATAAGATTGAGCATTATGAAATTTTCTTGGGCTAGTTCCTGAGCTTCAGCACTTTCTGCAAATACTTTCTTTAACGCTGACAAAAGAAAATGGTTTTGAGATTCAATTAAACATACTATATCATTGTAGGTTGAAAACATTTTCAAGTGAAGACAAACATATGAAACATTTAAAGATACATGGTGTGGTTTTATGAAAGTAAATACTGTATGTATCATCCTTGTGTGGCCCCTCAGCAAAAGTGGGCAAGAAAAATTAAGTGTAAAACACACACACAAACACACACACGACAGAGTGAAAGAAAGATACTATAGGTATAAAAGTATAATAGGAAAGGAAGGTTCAGAGTTTGAAATAAAAAATATAAATGTAGAAGGAGAAGAGGTAAGTGAGCAGAATGGGGCCAGGACAAAGCTTGAAAATAATTGGTTCATGACAATTATATAAATTTGTGATAAAGTGTGGGGAAAAGTCATATACAGTACAGTATATCCTCAATAATAAGAGTCAGTATACTCTGTTTCAAAACTACAGCCCCCAAAAATACCAGGGTGATAATTGACCTAACAGAATTAACCCTTAGGTTAATACGGCTCACTTAATACCAATAACAATGCAGATTTAAAGTTCACGGCTACAGTTGCTCATGCTCTGCTTTGCTTCCGTGCGGTCTAGTACGCGGCGAGAATTACATGTGTAGAGCCTGTGTTTAATATTTGTTTTCTGTGCAAAAAGGAGTGAATACTTTATTCGTGGGTATTGCCTTTATTTGGAGTTAGATATATTTTAAGGGATATGTTTTTAAAAGCATTACTTTTCTTCAGACCATTGCGCTTCAAAGTTTGTCTTGAAAATATATTCTGTTAGTCCAAATAAAAAAAATAAAAAATATATCACCAACTATTGAAGTATTCATTTTTTCACAATTGCAACATGCTGTTGTACTCTAACGAATAATTTGGTTTGTAATATTTCTTAATGGAGGAACAAAAATGGTGCCTTACAACTTATGTATAGATGAATAAACCAAACTAATTTGTAAAGTGAAATACCAGAGATTCTTATATCTCTAGCAAATGGTCACCCAGTAAACAAGCACAGTGGGTATGTGTACAGAATTATGTCCTTCCCTTTTTCACTACGTTCCTCTGTAGTTTATGTCATGTTAAAACAGGAAATGGGGGTACACAATACATTGCCAAGAGCACCTGAGAAAGTTGTGTGGAATATATTGATCTGCCCTTCAGCCTGTAATAAATTAAGAATACTATATTTTTAGGGGTGTGTGTGTGTGTGTGTGTGTGTGTGTTTGTGTGTGGCACCCTCATACCTTGCTTTTTTGGATTTTTTATGCAGGAATCCAGGACATTAATCACATGGGTAGCAAAGAACACACACATTGTTTATTTATTGCTACCATTGAAGCATCAGGTTTGAGCGAGGTTCCTCTCCATTTATCATTCAAATTGAGCATAGACCCTGTTATTTTTTTTTATTGTGCCCTTTAAACAATATTGTGGTAAAACGGGGGAGATTATTAAAGAGAAAAAAACGGAAGGAAATATGACAATTTGATAAAACAATAAGATTATCAAACAGAAAAGATAAAGAGCTACAAAGCAATTAAATAAAGTAAACATCTCAAGGACGTTAGGACATTCTCAGGATGTCTTGAGAACGTCATAGCGATTTTATTAATTTTCCAAATTAGATCTCCTTCACTGGCCTGCATTTCTATTTGCGTAATCTGGGACAGGCGTGACCACGTGATTAATTCACAAGTGATAACGTGGTGACAACCAGCCAGATTCCAATGACACTCCGTGTCATGGCCCTTACATCAGCAAATAATTTATTTCAATTGGATTCCTTGTGTTTAGGTGTAAGTAAACAAGCAAACACTTATGGGAACATAGTACTGTGAAATTAATGATATTATTTTGTGAGGCAATCTCCTTTTAAATATAGTTCACCTGGTTACCCAACCAAACAGACTACCACCCCTTCTCAAACAAGATCTCTTTATACTGTACAATCACTGATGATTAGAGACTACATTGCCTTGACTGGTATGTTGGGAAATGTAATAAACTACTGTGCAACATGAGTGCATAATGGAACAGCACATTCTTTTGGATTAGCCTTACTGCCCTACTGTATTTCTTTGATTACTAAACCTTAAGAAGAAAGAACAATATCCAGTTTGTGTAGTTTATTAGTGGAGATAGCTAGCTTCTCAGACTCCAGCTCTTACCTTAGACTGACAGTGGTATATTTGTGGTTGAATTCCTGTTGGCATTTCTGTTCTGCGATTTCTGATAGATCTCTCACAGTGTTTCACATTATATTATAAATAACACACTTTTTTTACCTCATTAACAGAATGCCCAGATTGCAATCATCACAAAAGGAGTCCTACATCTAGTACTGGAAGCTGCTATTGTGCATGATGCTGTTTCATTACAATGAGCTCCTCATTTATAATAATTACGTGTAGATAGGTGTGAGCTTGATAGACTGATACTCATTCAACATACAAACATGATTCAACAGCGACATTACCTTCGCAGTACTGACAATCTTCCAAATGATGAATTACCATTAGGGGATTATTACTGCAAAATGACCAGAATATATATTAGTTTACACTGAATTATCTCCTTTATTTCCTGGAAGTTACAATCATTCAGATGAAATGTACATGAAAAAAATATTTAACAGAAAAACAAACTTTTTTGTGCAAATAGAACATAACAGAAATGAACAAAAAGTACATGCAAATATTTTGAAGGTTGTGATACATTTTAATGGATTGTGACATTTTTTCATAGATTAAATTATATTATATACACAGGCCATGATCTACAAAAGGGTCCCATTCATATGAATGAGATTCAAGTCATACTAAAAGCCTAGCACCCTTTTGTGGATCTGGGCCATAGTTTTCATAACATTGGGGAAAATCGATAGGTACAGATGTATCCAAACTTACTGTCCCAGGAGCTATGGGAAGAAAAGTACATCACTGTGCCCCTGTGGGACAGTAAAAGCTGCAGCTGCCTGCGGGGCACTATTCGGATGAATGGGACCCCCCCCCCTCTCGCTGCCATGGGAAGCTGCGGTATCTGACCGTTATTTTGCTTGTAAACTGCATACTTGCAAGCTTACATACCAAAAAGAACACAAGTAGGAAAATGGATTTGTGTCAACAAAAAAGTAGTAAACACAGATAGAGATAGTTATATTGATACTATATTGATCAATAGGACAAATAAAGTCTAGTTACAGAAATTAGTCTCCTTCAATGTGGGTCTATGTTTGAATTCTGCAGACACATCCAGAACACATTTTGTAACGGATCAGAGGTCTGGCCCAGGCCACTAAAGCCCAGATCCACAGAAATCCGTTATTAACTTAATGATAACTTAAGTTAATGCATTAGTTAAGTACTAACGTGTATCTTCAAAGCTAATTAACACAGTGTTGGGTGCCGTTTTTGGCTAGAGATGACATTACATTAACTACAATAGATGTTAGTGCCGATTATATGCAAAACAGGTGTTCCCTCTAACAACGCATTTCCTCATATCAACGCAGGGATTTAACGTGATGTTAGTTAGGTCAGAGCAGAAGGTGGCGTTACTCACATCCCGACACAGAAATAGGGATTTAACAGGGTCTGGATGAGTAAAAGATCACAGTTGGGTATGGCTTATCCCACAACATTTTTTTACGGGGTTCTTTCCCTCTCCTGTCTTCTCTTTTTAACTTTAAAGACCTATCCAGGGTCTGGATGTGAGTAACACCACTTTTGGTTAAGACAAAACTTATGCCATTTTATTTGAAGCTAATGCAAGGTAGCACAAACTTAACATGGCTTTAAGCCTATGCCAATGAGATAATCAACTGCTGTTTTTGCATTTAATTACCTTTATGAAAAACAAATATGAAACCCTGCGCTCCACCCAAATTGGCTTGCAATGTATTAGTTAAATTCCACATTTGTATCCCAAGCCTTATAACAAAAAGGAGTCATTTAGTTGCATCTTTTGATAAAACTATTGAAGCCAGCTAACCCGTTATGGGTGTGCTGCCGTTCACTTATTTGCACACTGCACCTACCAACACACCGAGCGGGAAACACTTCAGTTTCATGTTAAGGAATTACTACAGCCCTCTCTCAGCTTTGGACTATGTTTACTTTGCTCTCCCTAATTTACCGGCACTCTCTCACTTGTACTTTTGCCTCTATCTGTAGCTCCCACGCTTTCTCCACCAAGCCTTCATTCCTAATTTCCCACTCTATTGAGATCTCCCTCATTTTGAAGCCACCAAATCCATCTGCTTCTCACATCACATCCCCATCACTAATAAAACTAGCAACTCCTTCTCCTACTGCCTCTCATTATTACTCCTTCTCTGGTGAAATATCCCCTAATCCTGTTGCTAGCCGCATACCAATTCTTCCACATCCCACATACAACCCCAAAGCCTCCCTTTCACCATGCACTGCCAAACAGTATTTAACATACCTACCTATTGATAACATAAATTCCCCGTCAGCTTAAACCCCTCATTTGGTCTCTCCCAGTGGATTACCTCTCCTACTCACTGCAATGGACACCCTTGACCTGGTTTTCTCCCGCTTCTGCTCAGTCTCTAACTCTTCTAACACTACCTTACAACTCTTTGATCACCACCTCCTAATGTTTAGCCTCACTTTAACACACACACACACACACACACACACACACACACACACACACACACACACACTTTTCAGCATCTTTCAACCTCTCCTCCATTCAATCTCTACTCTTTCCTGCCCAGACCTAGCAACCTCTCTATACAATAGTACACTTGCACCAGCCTTGCACAAGACAGCTCCTGCCCCTGACAACATAAGTCACAACCATGGCACACAAGCTCTACCTGCTACCTCCAAAAGTGCTCTCCTGATTAAATGGAGTTTACCATTTTACTTATGATTAACCTTGATGGGTTAGCAGGCTTGAATATTTTTTTGTTATAAAAAGAAAGATGCAGCAAAAATGACTCCTTTGTTACAAGATTTAGGATTAAAATGTAGAATTTTACAACAAAAAAAAAATTGCAAGCCACTTTGGGAGCAGCACAGGGTTTTTTGTATGTTTTTTTTCCATAATTGTATGGCCAACTCCATTTGCCTAGCAGCACTCTCCATAAAGTTAGTGTTACTGATACATTCCGTTATAGGGGTAGGTCTGAGCTCGCCTTATCCTGTTTTACCAACTATAATTACCTTTGTTGATTTGCATTAACCTCAGGGAAAATAACGTACATTAAATTATATGGAAAACTGACCATAGAGGAGCACTTGCGTAAAGCTCGGTGGAGCTGGGTTTGTATCATATAATGCCAATTAGAAAATCACTCCGAAGCACATTTCTCCTTTCTTATAACCCAACTATGGCAAAAGGTTAATGAATTAATCAGTATTTACGTATTGTGAGTAAAATTGTATAAAGGAGTTGTCAAAATGCTTAAATGTACCTTCTCCCTGTAAGCGCTAGGCATAGTGGTTTGCAATTCAGTATTAATATATCTAGTTATGATTTGATCCCTGATTACATTAAAACCATTCAAAATCACAGATAAGCTATGTGACTTTATGTAGCTAACACATTCCATCACAGATTACACCACAAAAGCTAATGTTCTTGTTGGTTTTCTTTGTTTCTTTAACAGGAATGCTGTACATTGTTCTGATCAAACCAGATCTGCTTCTTCTCATGAAGTATAAAATAATATTAGTAAACCAAGAATTTGTATATTATGTTACATTATGTTATAACCTTTAAAAAAAAAGTCCAAACATACTGCATGGAAGAAAATTGCTTTAGAACAGTCATGTATGTTTTATTTACCTTTGTTTTGCTTTATAAAGTCCTTCTTCATATGTTTGAACCCATGTAATGTCATCTCCCCAGCCTGCAAAAACATTTTTTCTGAGATATAATTTATAACAAATATTTATGAAAAGCGTTGAATATATTGCAATTAACCCTTTTAGACATGTCATTAACATCATATTTGTATGTCGTCTATGAAACCAAACCCATAGAGTATTTCAGATGTGCCGTTGGCTATAATAGTATCACAACATATATTACTACTGCATATTTTATCACTTGCATCATATATGGCAGCTAGAATGGTATTTGAAAATATGTAGTAAACGTATAAGTTACAAAACCTCTTGATAATGTCTGTGGAGATCTTTTCTCTTTTTTGATTGCCATGGCCAAGTTGGATGAGAAAGCGATAAGCAGGAGGGAAAAGGCGAGTGCAGAAGGCAACATTGTGGTTTCTGTAGTCCCCTTTCAGAGCTGTTGAAAAACACAATAACATCAAAACTAAAGGATCAGAGATATGAGATTTAAAAAAAAAAAAAAAAAATATTTAAAAAAAAGCTAGAGCTATAAACAATATTTAAATGTCCTTGGTTAATAACAGTTAAATTATTTGATTTGTTTTTATTTGGTGTAAAATATTAATGAAATAAACATTAATCTAACAACAGGACGTTGCTAGTACAATGCTGAGTAATACATAGCAATAACGTGCATTAAAATAAACCAGCTCAAACTTAAAGAGCTTTGGTTCGAGCAGCCCCAAGCAAAACCTTTATGTGATGACAGTGACCTCAAATGTCTCTTTGTCAAATAGCATGGATGTCCTACCTGCTTCTTTAGGCCGCGCGTATAGTGCCCGTGACGGCGATGCAACGTCACAGTCGCCGCTAGCGAAAGTTGTATTTTGCTATGCGGAGGTGTCGCGGGCGACCAGGCCATTGATTGGTTCAGGGGCTGTCACATGAGGCGACAGCCCCAGAAAAATCAAATATTCCCGGCTGCAAAAAAATCGCGTCGTCACGTCGCCCTTACTATAAGCGCACGCGGCAGCGACAATGCATTTATTTTCGGGCGGCGATGCCAGCACTATAAGCGCGGCCTTATAAATTCAAATATAAAGTGCAAATAAACACATGTTGGTTTTAAAAAGGACAGACTACTGCTAAATGCATCGGGATTATTGTAACATACTACCAACATTCCTCCCTGCCTCATAACTTTCTACTTGGCAAACTATCCAAAATTCTGCTGCTGGTAGAATAATTTCACATTCTCCAAAAACAACCTCTGCTCATCTCCTTAAATTACTCTGCTGGCTTCCCAGCCAATGTTGGATCACCCACAAAGTTCACCTCCTTCCTTTCAAAGCTCTTCACTCATCTGCTCCTCCTACCATATCAGCTTTGATCTCTCGCTAGGCTCTGGCTCGTCTCCTGCGTTCTACCCACAGCTGTCTCCTTTCACCTTTATGGCTGCGACCATGGTGAATGCTGGATAGGGCGCAAGCGTTCACTCTGCTTCCCCACCACCTACAACAGGAGTATCTGTGTCCTGCATGCAGAGGAGATGGGGAGGCATGTTGGGGGCACGACCGTGATGTCATGGAGCTGGTTCACCCTCATTGGGTGAACCGCTCAAGTGACCCAGCCACCGCGCGTGAAAACAGATTCTGTTTCCTCCTGCATCGCAAGCGCCTCTGCGTTCACGCGCTCTATAGACAGCCTCATAGAGGCACATCTGTGATCTCGCCACCGCCTACTGCTCTCACCTTAAACCTTTTTCTCTCACTGCCCCATACCTGTGAAACTCCCTCACCCTAAAGTATGCCAAGCACCTTCTTTACCCACTTTTAAGACAAACCATAAAACTCGCCTCTTAAATGAAGCACTCCAGTAGCCTAGACAGCTGTCACACACAGTCGCTGCTACCAATGACTGCCATCTACTGCACTTATTCCCTCCCTTGCTGTCTAAGTTTCCCCACCATATCACTTAGATTGTAAGCTCTTCCAGGCAGGGATTTTCTTCCTATTGTCGGATCTTTTGTTGCAATTATTGTACTATAGTTCACTGTACTGTATTGTCTCTCTTGAAAAGATTTAAGTACACCTGTGGGCGCTATATAAATAAAGATATACATACAGATGCAGCATCTTGTTCCTATCAGCTTCCATGAATTATTCGTTAGCAGTCTGTGAGCAATTTGTGATGCAAGTTGTGCTTCTCCACGGCGTGCCATACCTGCTCGGTCTGAATTTATTTTGTGGTCAGATGGAATGATTAATTGTGTGGTTGTAGTTCAGTGCATGTCCGCCAGATGGCAAACTGAATGTCTTTGCCTATGGGGCTGCAAATGCCACCGTATTGAACAGTGCTGCTCAATGTCTGAAAGCACGTGTTTAAAAGCCCAGATGAAATGCATGTTTGTTTCTTTGTTAAATTACCTTGTACGGTCAATACTCTATCGAATGTCGGTGTTTCACATTTTATTAAAAATCACTATCTATTTCACATTTAACTTATTGTCTGGTACTGTATAGCACATGAGGGCATCTCTGTACCAAAAGACCAGCTTGTAGCTATGCATATATGAAATATTCCACAATTCAAGTCGGGACAGATAAAAAGGCAACTCTGTCTGCGATCTATAAGTAGATTGACAAGTATGAATACTTCAAAAATTCACCAAACCAGCAATGGTGGAAAAATTCTGTCAGACACCTTAAGTTTGAATGATTGCTTTATTAGAACACCTCCACGTCCTGGCAAGAAAGGGGGTTGCGCGTCGCTGCACCTATCTTGAGCAGGTATATTTGCTCACGAAAACTTCCGAAGGAGAAAGAAATTGATCAGGACGAAGAGTACTGTATTGAATAATCGAACTGGTCCCTCCAATGTGCCATCACCACTTATCAGCTCCAGTCTGAGCATCTGATTCAATACCAATATCATTAGCAGAACAGGCCAACCAACACCGAAACCCAGATGAACCTACATCACAGCTACTTGCCCTAACCTGATTATATGTCTCCGTCTGGCTACCGGTACCAATATCATCAGCAGGGACCAAACTCTCCACCATAGAGATGAACCTGCATCCCAACTACATGATCGACTTGAGCATCTACTCACAGTACACCCCTGGACTCAACATTCAGTCACTGCCACCCGGTTGGCAAGGTTTATAAAATCAAGGTAAATATAAATGTCATTCCCAATGACACACATACTTTATGCGTGCCATAGCCCATAAATGTATTGATGCATGCGCACTTTAGTGCTTTCACACATGCATACTATACTTAAAGCAATTCATTAGTTTATTAATACTGTAGTGTACACTAAATTTAAAAATTATTTTTCAGAAATGAAAGCATCAAATTAACAGCTGTCGATTGAAGACTAAAACCATTACCTAGGACACATTTATACCACATATACTATATTTGTTACTTTCTTGTTTTACAGTACTATAACATGTACTATTCTAATATTGTGAAAATCATATTAATCTTTAATTTTTACTTTCTAAATTATTGTATATCACGCTTGTTGGGCACAGCACATATACAGAGATTTATTATAGATAGATGTATTGTGGACAGCAGTCTCTGAAGCTGTAATCACCTTTAATAAAATTACACACAGTGCAACGTCTTGTCTCTGCCTCACTTCAATTTGGTCGTTTCAAGAGACAAAAACGGACACTTTAACCTGCACCCCCCCCCCCCCCACTAGCTACAACTCCCAATGGGGCAGTCAAATCCCACCCTCCAAAGTTTCAAACTTTGGCTGACAAGATTGGAAAAATGAGCCCTGCCCGTCTTCTCTGAAATTTAATTTCCTATTGAATGACACTCAGGCCTACTGCGTTCCATACCCTTGTATGCGCACGAAGGAAAAAGACACAAGGCCTGAACTGAGCATTTATATGACTTGGTGTACCTGTACAATGCCACAACCTTTAAAAATAAAAAAAATATTAAAAAAGTGGAGAATAAATGTGAGCATTTAGAGAAGACATTAAATGTACTGGATAATACTGGACAATAACTGTAGCGCGTGATCTCCCACTTGTGTTTCTGGACAGTATTGCAAACAATGCTAACATTTCATGTTCAGCTCTGTCACATTGTGTGAAAAACACACGCATATTTTTAATTTCTTGCGGTAAGAGTTAAGGCACCAGCGATCAACCATAGCGCTGCAGCGATAGACTATAGAGCTACAGCGATACATACAACTCTTTACGGTTCCTGAATATTATGCCTTAATAAAAAAAGGCATACAATATAGTGTGCATAAAGTTGCTTCCTCACTATAACTGTTAGTCTTACAGGTCTGTAATTATCTGGTCCGTGGATCTACAGATCTAGTAAGATTTAATGTCTTCCATGCGAGCTCGCGGCACCAAAGTATTAATGCTGTTCGGGGTCCCCTTCAGAGGCATGGACTCCCCGCAGCTCCATTGTGGCAGACACTGTCCCTGGCGCCACAGACTTTTGCTGGTTTGTCCGCGGTGTCAAGGTAAGTAAGTCTTGCTTCATCTGTCAATCCCTTTATAAATAAAAATGTTTTACCAGGAAGTAATATATTGCGAGTTACCACTCGTTTTCAAGTATGTCCTGGGCACAGAGTGATGTATGTATGTATGTATGTATGTATGTATGTATGTATGTATGTATGTATGTATGTATGTATGTATGAATAGAATGTCTTCACAGTAGCAATACACATGACAATCATATAAGTAACAAATAATACAAAAAACAGATCTTGGGAATAATTGCTTCAGACATAAAAGTAACATTTTGGTAGAGGAGTCCCTGCTCCGAGGAGCTTACAATCGAATTGTTACTGTAGGTAGGAAGAACGTAGAGAGACAGTAGGAGGGAATTCTGGTAAGTGCGTCTGCAGGGGGCCAAGCTTTATGCATCATGTATCTTGTACTATCCACGGTGCTTCTCATATGCTTCTTTAAGCAAGTGTGTCTTAAGGTGGGTCTTAAAAGGTGGATAGAGAGGGTGCAAGTCGGATATTGAGGGGAAGGGCATTCCAGAGCTGTGGGTCAGTCAGTGAGAAAGGTTTAAGGTGGGAGAGGGCTTTAGATACAAATGGGGTAGAGAGAAGACATCCTTGAGAAGAACGCAAGAGTCGGGATGGTGCAAAGTGAGAAATTAGGGTTGAGATGTAAGGAGGAGCAGAAGAGTGTTAAGCTTTTAAAATGAGGAGGAGAATGGAGTGTGAGATGCGGGATTTGATAGGAAGCCAGAAGAGTGATTTGAGCAGGGGAGACGCCGAGACAGATTTAGTGTTGGAAAGAGTAGAGCGATTCTGGCAGAAGAGTTTAGGATCGACTGTAGGGGAGACATGTAAGAGGCAGGAATGCCAGACAGGAGGTTACAGTAATCGAGACAGGAGAGAATGAGGGGGTGAGTCAGAGTTTTAGCAGTCGAGAAACAGAGTAAAGGGCATATCTTTGTAATATTGCGGAGGAAAAAGCGATAGGTTTTAGAAACTTTTTGAATGTGAAAGGAGAATGAGAGAAGTTGAGTTTGACCCCTAGGCAATGTGCTTGGGCTACTACTACCAACAGTAATGTAGAAGGAGGTAGTAGGGCCAGGTTTGGTAGGAAGTATGAGGAGCTCAGTTTTTGCCATGTTAAATTTAAGTAGGCGTAGGGCCATCCAGGTTGATATTGCAGAGACATTCCGAAACATTGGTCTGTACAGCAGGTGTAAGTTCAGGTGTTGAAAAGTAAATTTGAGTGTCATCAGCATAGAGGTGATATTTAAACCCAAGAGATGTGATTAAGTCACCTAGAGAAAAAGTGTGTACAGAGAAAAGAGAAGAGGTCACAGGACAGAGCCCTGGAGTACCCACACATATTGGATGTGGTTCATCCCTCTGAAAGCTGCCTACACTGTATTACTACAAGTGTTTTCTACAAACGGGACATTCAAGGGACTGGTTACAATCTCTGTTTTTTGTTGTTTTGTGCTGTCTGTCTATGAATGCATAGTGCTGTGCTATTGTAATATCCAGACAAACATTGTTTGCCTCTATTAGCAAGTTTTGAATCTAATATTATATGATTCATTAGTATCACGTTTATTTTGGCGCTACTTTTCTTCTTAGAAGTTATTATATTTAGACATTTCATGAACATTTAGAGATAAATATGCTCAAACATACAGTATATTAAAAGTTACAGACAAGATTAAAATGAATGAACTTAAACTAGAGGTGGTTTTGAGAGTCTCTGGTAGGTTGTTCCAGTTGTGAGGTGCATGATAACAGAAGGAGTGAGCAGATTCCTTATTGAACATTGGGACCGTGAACAGTCTTTTGGAGTCAGATCTCAGGTGATAAGTGCTGCATGTGGTAAGGGTGAGGTGCTTGTTCAGATAGGCAGGTAGCTTCCCCAGAAGGTATTTGAAGGTAAGACAGGTAAGATGAACTTTGTGCCCAGACTCAAGTGGTGACCAATCTAGTTCTTTAAGCATTTCACAGTAATGTGTGTTGTAATTACTTTTAGGACAAACCGGCATATGGAGTTGTAGAGGGTGTCTAGTTTAAGGGAGTTTGGGGTGCTCCACCATATACTATGTCCCTATAGTTTATAAATGGCATTAGCATCTGTTGTGTGATGCACTTTGACAAGTATGTTTAGGGAGGATTAGTTCCGATAAAGTAAACCTAGCATGGTCACTCTGTGTAGGCGCAATACTGTTACGCAGTGCGCCACAAACTAGACGAGACCCCTGTGCTGAGATGGGAATAGTAGCCACCAGCCACAGACACCCTGTCCGGAATGTAGAGTAGTCTTGCTGGCCGAGTCTGGGACAGGAGAAATCAGAGTAAACGTATACTTGCCGGGACCTTAGTCCTTAATACCATTGTCTTGTCAGTGTTTAAAAAACAGTTTGTTTTGAGAAATCCAGTTTTCAAGTCTTAAAATCAGATTGAAATATGTGTCCAAGGTCAGGTCTAGGGCTGTGTAAATAGAAGGTCGAGCTCACACACTTCGCTTGTTTGCAAGAGTGTGAGCTCTTGCTGCAGTAGCACACGCGATCTTTGCTCATAGTGTAGGAGGCTATTGGGGGCATGGTGGAGGCATCACGAAGCTGGATCAACCTCATTGGCTGAACCAGCTCACATTTTTCTGTCTATCTTCAAATCACGGTCGTGCCAAAGCACGCACACAGAGTGGCCTCATAGGCATTAGTCAGTCAATTTGAAATTGGCGCGCACGCTGTATAATCTCATCCTAAGATTATTTCATCTGCATTTAAGATGCCTTACATGCTGTAGGTAGATCATTAATGAAGACTGAAAAGAGTAGGCTCCCCAGAACAGAGCCTTGCGGGACCTCACAGGTTACATCGAACTGGCTGGAGTTAGAGCCAGAGATAGACAAATATTGGGATCTACCCGATATGTAGGAGTGGAACAAGTTTAAAGCGTATTCCCCTATTCCAGAGCACTGAAGCTTGTTTAAACAGGATAACATGATCAAAAGCCTTTGCAAAATTAAGGAATATTGCACCAGTAAGTTTTCTCCGTGGCTATGGTATCCATCAATATTAAATATAATAGTTTTGCTATTACCAATTACGAAGCCAAATTCCTCAACAAAACCTTGGGTGCATGCCATCAGGTCCTTTTACTTAATTTTTTAAGCCTCCATTCCACTTTTGCCCCAGTTTTAGTGAAATGTTTAGGTTGTTTATATAGATTCACACGTGTGTGTGTACGTACGTGTCTACACGTGTGTGTACGTATTAAAATTAACAAAAGGGCAACCATATTGCCAAAAATTAAAAAGTACGTACGTACGTACGTGTGCGCGCGTGTGTACGTACACACATACGCATATATATGTATATACATACACACAACTCTGCCACACTGAAGGTTGCATAGCCTAGACAGCATTCTATTTTTTTTTCGATTTCTGTACTACTTTAAGAAGTTGTTAGGATGTATTTTACTTTACACTGAAATGCTTTTTAACTTTTGTCAATATGGTTGCCCTTTTGTTAATTTTAATACATTAACTTAAAGCCACAAGTTGGAAAATCGCATGATTTTGCTATGAAATCGTGTGATAGCGAGTGTAATAAATGCTTTAACAATGATATTAAGCCTGCTCATTGATCAATTTTTTTCCTTTTTGAACCTCATCCAAATGTATTCTTTCTATAAATCTTCCATTGTTTACTGCAATCTGCCTTCCTAAAATTAAGTCTGTTAAACTCAAAACTATTTTTTTTAAATGAGACTGTATTGATCAGTTTCCCAAATTTCCCCTCACTTTAAAATGTGTTTGTACTTCTACATCGTTATTTTTAGTAAATAATTAGGAAAGGGGCAATACGACAAACTAACAGAATTAAAATCTCAGTGTGTTCCCCCCGCCCCCCTCATTTCTTGCTACTGCTCTCCAGCAAACATTTTTCCTCCCCTCCTATACTGTACCTACTGTATGTTTCCAATAACTGGATCCCTTCTCCCTCCATAACACTAGAGATGAGTGCGCCTTTACTGCTTGTTTTATAATAAACACCCAGCATTATTATGAAAAGTGCAATTCACAGAAACAAATTGAACCAATAACAGATGTGCTTAATAAGGTAAAACAAGATGCGACTTAAATAAAACAGTATTTGTACATACATTTTGGATGTTTATGCAAGAAAAGTTTGTAGACGTTATAACCTGATGTTAAAGGTGGTTTGCTACCTTTGTACTAGCATCACATTTCCCCTTATCTTATGCTCTTACCTACTGTAATATATATACTCAAACTGCATTTCCCTGTGTACACAAGGGATATTATGTTTGTCTATGTTTCACATCACAAAGAACTAATTTGCAGTGTTAACTGAAAGGCCTTATAGTCCGTTCCAACACAAAGCAACATAAATTACCACATAATAGTAAAAAAACACTTAACCCTGTAGAAAAGTAGTAGGCAATGGAAAAATAAAAGCGTTTATTGACCTACATAAAAACAAATTACAGACACAAACAAAACTAGACTCTCCTCCCACGCTCCCTATGGCGCGTACTCCTTGAGAAAGCGCCATAGGGGCATGAAACGCGTGGGAGGAGAAAGTTTAGTTCTGTAATTTTTTATGTAGGTCAAACTTTTTTTTTTTTAATTTTCAATTGCTGGCGAGTTTCTATTTTTCAAGGAGCTGCAGTCTCATCGATTTACCTACTGTTTTTCTGATGCCTACCATTGAGGAGATGCACTTGGGGGTAACCGAGAACTTTCAGACAGCTGATCGGCATGTGGTTCCATCAGCTGGAGGAACAGGACGGTGAATCGTGAGTAAGCAGTTACTCCACACCAGGCATACCGGTGTATCCATTTTGGCTTTATTTTTGTTAAATAAATAATGACACGGTGTAATATGTCGTGTTGTTCATCTGAGGTTTCATTTACCTAATTTTAAGACCTGCTAAGGAACAGATATTATGTCCTGATATGTAAACCCATAGAATTCAAAGACGGTGTATTTTCTTTTTCACACAACTGTATGTTACTTAACCCTGATGTACTGCAAGTATTTTTTTTTAAACGTTACAGTAAGTCTATTAGGCCTCGTTCAGGGTTCAGGCTTCGGAGGGAGGGCGTGCTGCCGTGCGAGCTGCCGTGGGACACAAAGTATTCAAATTGAATACTGGTTGTCAGGGTAGCAGCTACCCTGTCTCCGAAGCCAGGAGTTGACGCTGGCTACAGTTTCAATAAACAAAACAAAATTTTTTTTGAAGCTGCAGTAGCGTCACAGGGACCTCTGCAGCCAATGAAATCATTCTTGAGAATGATTTCATGACTGCAACTTGGATCCCTAACCTCACGTCTGTAGCCCCGCCGCCTCAACTCCTGAAAACGTCTGCTGGGGATGAACACACATCGCCCAGCAGACTGCCGCCCTCCCTCCCGAACGCCCGCCCTCCAACTCCTGCCTCTGGCACCCTGAACGAGGCCTTAGTTAATCGCCTAAAAACTTAACCTTCACAACAGTAAAGTTCAACAATATGTCCTATTTCTATTTTATTGTACAGTATTTCAGAAATAAAATAATGATCAAGATATCAGTTATTAACTTTTCCTTAAGAACTCTGGTACTGTACATAATAAGGATGTGTGAAATGTTTGCACAAGTGCACAAATCCATTGAAACAGGCCATTTTGTGCTAAAAAAAAAAATGTGCAAACGGCAAGTTGCACCACAAAAATGTATTAAATTATGAGATAAAAATATGCAAAGTCCCATAACCAACATGCAAAATAACATTACCATGCATAGACAATTAATGCATATGAAATTCGGATGCAAAATGTGGTGAAATGGCATCATTTTGTCAGATTTTGATTAAATTGTAGGGGTTTGCCAAATACATTTAAAAAAATAATAATTGTGACATTTCAATAAAAATGGTGACCTACAATAGTCAACATTCACACATTTCGACTCTTTAACCTGGTATTTTTACCTGTTCAAATGTTCAATCAAAATAAAACAGCTGCACCAAGACTGCCACCTCCCTCCATCACGTAGGCTAAGGCTCCAATTCTACTGGGGAAGTGCCCTCAGGGAAGACTTAAGGGGGCAGCTTTCCATTGATGCAGTCCTTCCCTTTCTTTGTTGTCTGCGGTTACTTTTTTGCATTAATACATATGCAGCGGCCGTAATTCGAGCTAATCTCGAAATGGATTTCGAGTTTTGTTTGTGATCCTCACTAGTTTTTCCGGGGGGCAGCCATAATGGCCCATGGGATTATCACAGCAGGGGACCCTGCTGTGTGAGTCCTACCACCTACCAGGGTCTGCCTTTTTATAATAGACACGCAGCAAGAGGGAGGCTAAATCAATCACTAATTGCGCACCTCACAGGCGATCACATTTTTTTAAAAATGTTTTAAACATTACAGTAATGTAGCAGGGGGTCTCTGGAGCTGAACCGAATTGATTTCAGGTCCATGGAACCCCTACTTCCCGAGATACAGGCCCCGTTATGGGGTGCCGGTATCTCCTATGCATTGAAATGTCCCAATCACGTGACGCGAGACATTTACATGCATGGGAGATACCGGCACCCCTCTCTTTTACTGCGCGTCTCTCTACAGGCAGACCTCGGTAGGACTCACAGCAGGGACCCCTGCTGTGTTAATCCGATGGGCCATTATGTCTGCAACTGAATATATCAACCTCCACGCGGCACAACGCAAAATGTACCCAGGTAAATGTTCGAATAACAGCGTATATAGATATAAATAGAGATATACATATATTAAATAATAAATATTGTTGTTTTCCTGTATAGTGCTGACAGTATGCAGTGCTGTACATTGACATTTTGTAGGCACAATTCCCTGCCCTGTAGAATTTACAATCCCTGAGGCACAGAGATAAAGTGACTTGCCCAAGGCCACAGGCATCTGACAACTGGATTTGAACCAGACTGTTTTATAGTCAGTGTCATTATTTTCAGAGACAATGCCTTTACTCATGGAGCGTGCATGCGCATTTATTGCAAAAACACAAAATTGGAATCTTAAGTAGAAAAGAATATCCATGTAATTTTATAAGTGCGTGTAATTTGTCACAGCTTGGCAGAAATGATTTGCCAGGCTTGTGCTCAATTATTAAGTGAGGTCAAATGTAATGATATGTATACTGGGGGTCACACCCCTTTGTGCTATTCAATTTGGGAAGTGTTCCCCATTATGTAAAAAAATATCTGTCAGTCTGGAGAAGTGGCTGGAGCGGTGAACACAAACTGAGGCAATGCTGTTGTCTCAAGATGACTGACGGGCTTGCAATGTCATCTGGTTGTTGTTCTAATTTAATAAGGTTGTGGCCTTGTTTCCCAAAGAAGCATTGTGTGTTTATTTCATGTAAAAGGGAGTCTGAGGGCAGGAGGGGGCTTTAAAACCACAAGAAGGCTGTCAGGATAAATATACGTTTACTACTTTTAAACACACAATTACCAAAGCACTATCACGGTCAGTCAGCATGCTTTCTTACTAGGAAAGGAACAGCCCGGGAACAAGGAACTTTTAACACTTAATTTATATTTCAAGTACTTTCACCCACTGAAATGGTAGACTACAATCCTCACATTTCAACACATACATACTTCATTGTTTGCCTCCTCTGTCTCTTTCCTGGTCCAAGCAGTAAAAGCAGGGAAGTCAGATAAGACCCAATGACTACTTAAAACACCAAAGGTTCTATACAGTATAAATCAATAAAGATTGTGACGTATCAAGGAGCTTAAGAGACATTTTAATGGAGTGTATCAAATTCTGCACTTGTTACCATTCTGAACCCTTGTATCACAAAGCTTAGCCAGGCCTCCAGAGCTACCTTGCTGCCTAACAATGAAATAGTTTTCTGTGAAAAACCCAAGCCTTTCAAACTTTTAGATAAAAGGCAAAAAGCACCAGTTCAGTGGAGATACCGTACCTGTCCATTTGTCTTTTTACAGAGTTAACTGAAATAAATGTTGTAGCATACGACTTGCATCAAGAAATACACTTTTATTTTGCCCTGTTGTACGAATCAGCATAAAGTTGCCTTTGTAATAGAATCAGCAGCATGATTCACAAAGACAACTCCCGTCATGAAAGCATTAAAGCCATCTTGTGAACTTAAGGTTTTTCTTTTTTGTTTTTATATTCAGACAGGTATTTTAGTCATTTATGAGAGAAAAAAAAAAAAAAAAACCAACGTACAGTATTATGTAAAGAATACTTTATATTTGCACCACGAAGAAATTAAAACTGATGCATGAAATCCAATTAATAATCAGAGTATTGTGTTGGCAGAACTGAGAAGTTATCAAGGACACGTGACGGAAAACATTAGTTCTCACAGTTTGCATGATGCAACTCAACATAATACACAATTGCCTATTCAAATAGAATATCAAAAATGTATAACAACAATAATCTAGGTCTCATGTAAAGATATGGCAAAATAGTGAGCTTCTTACATTTACCAATGTGACATTCTGATATTGACAGACAAAAATATGGTGTCTTTCCACTAACATTTTCCTTTGCATTGATATATGCCATAGTCCCTCTGGAGGTCAAGCACGGGTCACAATATCATACATTATATTAACATCCAAGCTTTAATGCAATAATATGGGTAATAATGCTATAACATACATGGGTAACTAGCAATGTAACATTTCAATTAAACACATTATCATATTTACCCCATTCAGAGACAAAGAAGCCTATAATACAATGTGTTCAAATCTCCTTTCCAAGCCACCAGTCTCCTCTGGCAGAAAAGGGGGTTAAAAGATTAGGCAGAATTAAGACATCAACTTGTGGCACTGCGATTGTAGCCTAAAATATCTAACACAACATGCACTAAAATTACTTTTACAAAACATAATTTCTGACTACCAGATAGATTTCTAAATGCTTTCTGCATAAATTGACCAAGTTTAACGTTGTTATTTTCCCCCTCACAAAACGAGATAACTATTGGAAACAAAGCACAGTTTAACTCACAGCAGTTGAGTCCTGTGATTCAATTCTTCCTGCTGTGCAATAGCTGAGATGAAGGTATTTTATAGCCGCACATTGGACAGCTGACCTGCCCTTTTTTGTAACTATGACAACAAGGTAAAGTTACCTGTAAAAAAAAAAAAAAAAGTGGGTAGAGCGAAGTCTCTTTTTTTATTTTTATTTTGTTCTTGTAAGTTCTCATGGCTGAATACCAGATACATCACTTTCATTCTTCCACCACAGATCAAATATCACTAAATTAGGAGGCAAAATAAAAAGGGGTTTGTGTGAGCGCTCTTCAGGTATATGGGCTTGGTTAGTTTCCATGAAAATTGAAACCAGCAATGAAAGTTGGACTTGTATGCACCTATTGTTTATCATGAATAGCTCTTGGTTCACTGGTGCTTGGAGATTAAACAATACATAAACGTTATCTTGTATTAAGAAATGTAATTAAAATACTCACATATATTTTCACACAATAGAATGGGAAAGAGGTCAAACGAAAAAAAAACCAACTACATTAAAATCAAGATGCAAAAGTTGAAGCACGACTCCCAGGAACCACATGTGGGGTAGAAAAAAGGCAAATAGAGTAACTCTGTATAATACAGTGTAACGGGTATTCCCTCTACCCCAATCACAGATATAGTGTGTGTGGGTGGAAACCTAGGTGTTACCAGGTGTGGTGCGTATACCTGCAGGTTCACCAGGGGCCTGAGCCTCCGCTTGCTGGGAACCTGGGGTGCTCTCTGAAACGTCTCTTGATCAGCGCCTCCACCTGTGCAGGATTCTAGGAGTATAGAATGTACCCTACACAGGACCCGCATATAGTAATCACATACACTGGAGTATAGGTATAACCATTTACTATATGCAGCATCAATAACACAACACATTAACTATATATATATCTATTAGCAACTCAGTAACTGTACCAAAGTCTCAAGTGTCAGTCACTCCAGCTAGGAGCGTATACCCCTTGCCCACCATCGTGTACCCCCACACCGTGTCCACAGTATAACCCCCTTGTCCCGTGGTCAGCACTGCCACTATGTGTGAGTACTTTGTTGGTGCACTTATAACGATAACTGCCTGGTGTGGCGGCACCTGGCTTTAAAGAATCTTCTCAAAGGATCAGACGAGTTCCTGCACGACATCCAGGATCCACCCGCGTGGTGATCCGTCAGGGGCAATCCCACCCTGAAGATAGTCCAGCTCTCTTTAATGGCGGAGACTTGAGCCCAAGTCTCTCAGCAGGAAACGCAGCGTCCGCTGTGTCCCTAACTAGCAAACGGCTAATGGGGCAGGGTCCCTAACCTAGGGCCTGTCCCTATAGCACCACAAGCTATCAGAGGGACTCAGGGCCTATCTGGGGCCTAGGGGGACGGCTGGCCTATTGCAACGGGTCACAGACCCCTGCACGCACCTCCTATCCCTTACTAGTCCTGGTCCTGACTGCCAGCTTCTCCAGCGCGCCAAATGTATCAATTCCTCGCTTGCAGGGCACTCCTTCAGCCCTATTGGCTCCCTGGCATCACATGGGGTGCTGCTGAGGCTCATGGGACTTGTAGTCCCTTCCAAGAGCCTTCCCTGGTAGGTTAGCGTTCACGCGCTCCTTCCTGCGCATGTGCAACTCTGCCGGGCCGCCGGGGGCTTACTGCGCATGTGCAAACTTGTGCAACATGGCGGCGCCCTGCACGGGAGCCGCCGGGGATCTCCGGAGCACCGGAGCGCTCCCTGCTCGGCCCCCACCCTCCGGAATGGCCGTCGGGTCTGCCGCTTGCCTCCGGCAGCACCCGCCATCGATCCTGGCCACGGAGGTAATGGGGGTCGCAGGGCCAAGAGGGGTGACCTGGCTACACAGTGTAGGCAGAAGGTAGCAGTGTCAGGTAGAAGGGTAATAGGTGCACTCACAGGTTATCTGGATAAAGCAGACATATACTGCACTCAAACGAGACAACGAGCAGTTAATCTTTGAGAATACGACATCAAGCCTCAGGATAGGAGGGAATATCCTACAGTCAATGATGCTGAAAGGGTGTCCAGGATCACTTTAATTTACGGGTATATTAGATAATCTCTCCAGTGTATTAAAGAGAGAGAAAGAAAAAGGATAAAGGATATACAGTAGAAGTAATGCTTTTAATACCAATTAAAAAGAGTAAACAAATAAGGGCCTATTCACTAAACCTCGATAAAATCAGTGCATTGCCGATTAACTGTGCATTGTTTTATCGCGCTCTAAAACACGTGTGTCAAAATGGTACTCACAAGAAAAAACAGCATTTTTTTTAAAGTTCGGTAAAGTTCGGTACTTGGTTTTTGGTATTTCTTCTAAGTGTTATTGCGCTATTACTGATTATTGAAACTGCAGCCTGGAAGAGCTGCAGGGATACGTTACGACTCTTACAGATGATCGTGCATTTTAAATATTCATTTAAATACTAGTGTGCGGGAGCAGGGGGTCTCCTGAACTGAGCATTGATTTCAGCCTTGGGGATCCCCTACTTCCCGAGATTTTGGCTCCGTATGGGGTGCCGTTATCCCACACCATTTTTAAATCCTCCGCGTCACGTGACCGGGGGATTTAATACTGCAGGAGATACTGGTCCCCCATAACATGGCCTGTATCTTGGGAAAAAGGGGGTCCTCAAGACTGAAATCAATGCGGTTCAGCTCAGGGGACCCCCTGCTTCCGCACACTAGTATTTAAAAATAAATCAATAATAATAATAATTACCGTAATGGCTAACTGCTAAGGCAATGAAGGGGTTAAAGCACAATAGCTGGTTTATTGGGGGCAGAGGAGGTGAGTAAATGGGGTACTTGGCCCAGGGTGGGTGGTTAGGCCTACTGGTAAGGTTGCGGGAGGAGTTAACCCCTTCATTACCATAGCGGTGGAGCCAATCCTGTGCAATAAAAAATTTTTGCAGATAGTTTTATTACCTTAGCGGGTAACCGCTAAGCCTAAGGTAATGAAAGGGTTAAATAGTAGGCACTGCATAGTTGTTGGTACATGGGGTGGCTGAAGCTTGTAGTTGCCCCAGGGTGGGTGTTTAGGCCTTGTGGGAGGGTGGCAGTTGAAGTTAACCCCTTTATTACCTTAGCGGTTACAATTGCTAAGGTAATGAAGGTGTTAACCCCTTGCGCCCCTTACTTTCCCGGAAGGCCTAAACACCCACCCGGGGCAACTACCATCTTTACCACACCCTGTACCAACAACAGGCATGGGTAACAGGGCTTTTAAAAGAAGATGGCTAATAGCGCTTTTCAAAAGTCAAACTCAAAGGCTAGGGAATCAGGACCAATGCAACTTGGAATGACCCTAGTAGATGGGGAGAAAAACAAAAGCAAAAAGAAAAGGCATGGATGCTACCGGCTAGAAACCTAGTCAGGGCAACAGCGTAGTAAGCAGGGGGGGCGGGCAGGGGGGGGGCTGTGCACACCAAAAAGTGATGCAAACAAGTTAATGCAAAAGAGTAATTTAATGATTGAAAAACGTCACAGAGATCCAACTATTCGGTGCAAGCACCTTCATCAGGATGAGCGCTTTTCTCCATTCAAAAAAAAAAAAATTACAGTGCAATACAACCCCCTCCCTCCCCTAAACCGAACAATACAATAATGGGCAAAATTACTATTTCCCAGATATAGATAATAGTGCATTTGTCCATTAAAAATAAAACCAGCCGCAAAAAGTAAATAAAAGTTTTACTTACCCCTGCCAGGATGAAGGCCGTCCTTGTCTTCCCCATCCTCTCCGTCCTCCGTGGGCAGGAACATTACAATAAAAAACCTAATGTCACTAACCCCTTAATCACCTTATCGTTTAGTAACCACTATAGTAATTAACCCCCCTCCCCTGCTACCCACCCGGAAGGCCTAACCATCCTCCCCGGGGCAACTACCCCCACCCTCTAACTAATGATTGGCACAGTGGTACACCATGTCCGTATAATATGGGCATGATTGGTTTCCTTGTGGGAAACCCTCCCACCACCCCCTCCCCCACAACATTTTTTTTTAAAACACCCCCCAAAACACACTTACCTTGGGGATGGTCTCTGTCTCTCCCAAGCTACTGCGGGGCTCCTGTCTGCCCTACCTCCCTGTCCCATGCCAGGCCTTTGTCTCATGCGTGCCGGAAGCTGAGCTGGCGTATCGGCATCAGAGAGAGGCCCGGCACACCTACGTCATAGAGAGGCCCTGCTTGGGCCAGCAGGGCCGCTAACAGAAATCATGGGGCCCAGGACAAATGAAAGGAGCAGCCCCCCTCCCCATAGCGCACCTACCGCGGAAATTTTTTTTTAGTGCGCAACTTTTACTTAACTTTTATTATTAATAAAAAAACATTGCAATGCAATCTGTTTATTTTAATATTTTCAACAAAAGACAAAGATACCCAATGCTACATCCTATGTGAAGAAAGACAAGGGGGGGATTCAGAATGGGACTGGGGTGTTCCCTACCTGTCTTCTGGGTTCGGGGGGATTCTGATATCTCCTGTGTGAAGCTTGAGAGTCAAAGCTGGAGGAAAGCAGTATATGTTATTTCGGTGTAGGTATAGGGCAGTTAAGATAAGACAGAGAGAGTGTGAGTGAAAGAGAGAGACAGAGAGAGTGGGTGTGGCGGGTGGGTGGGTGACTGACTTGTGGGTGGGTGGGTGACTGACTGACACTTGGGTGGGTGACTGACTGACACTTGGGTGGGTGACTGACTGACACTTGGGTGGGTGACTGACTGACACTTGGGTGGGTGACTGACGAGTTGGTGGGTGACTATGACTGACTGTGGATTGGTTTCTGTATGCATTCACAGACACACACACTCTCCCTCTCTGACTCTCTCTCTCTTTCTCTCTGACTCTCTCCCTCTCTCTCTCTGACTCTCTCCCTCTCTCTCTCTGACTCTCTCTCTCTGACTCTCTCTCTCTGACTCTCTCTCTGACTCTCTCTCTCTCTGACTCTCTCTCTTTTTCCTGAATCTCTCTCTTCTCTCTCTGACTCTCTCTCTCTATGACTCTCTCTCTCTCTCTGACTCTCTCTCTCTCTGACTCTCTCTCTTCTCTCTGACTCTCTCTCTTCTCTCTCTAGCTCTCTCTCTCTCTGACTCTCTGTCTCTCTCTCTCTGTCTCTCTCTCTCTGATTCTCTCTCTCTCTCTCTCTGACTCTCTCTGACTCAATGAGGCATGGAGCAGACTTACCACTTGCTCCATGCAGCAGGAAGAGGCGGGCCTCGCTTTGCAAGCTCAAATAGAGCTTGCTGCGGGCCAAAAAAAAAATCCTGGCAGCATAGCAACACGTGCCAGCCAATCAGGAGAGGGGTAGGTTTTTTTTCCCTTCTCTTTGCAGAGAAGCGCGCGCTGCCTCGCACATCGCGAGCGCAAAATCCTGTCACCCGGTGTTGACCGGGCGACGGGATTTATCGAGGGGCACGACCACGCATGGGGCTCTGGCGGCCAGTCCCCTGACTCATGGGGCCCGGGACGCCAGTGCCCTCTGTCCCCCGCTGTTGGCAGCCCTGCGGGCCAGATGGATGTTTGAACTGGGGCGCTCCCTGGAATGTGTGGCTAGATAATATTTCAATGCCTAGGATATATTAAATAATTAAAAGAATGTAAAAATTATGTTGTAGTATAAAAGAGTATAAAAATGTATACTGGCCCTTTTTGTTGGTTTTGGCTGCTGCTTGACCTTGAAGAAGGAAACCCCGAGTCCTTCTTAATGTTGCAATGGAAGTATGAAGATGGTCAACGCAAACTCATGGACCTCACGATGTTGGTGGAACAGAGTGGAGTTGAATAAAAGATGGAGTAAAATAGAATAAAATAGAATAAAACACAGTATTAGTGCTTGCATCAATGTGTGTGGGGGATGAAAAAGGGGGGGGGGAGGGGGGAGGAGGTGGGGGATGTGAAGGGTGGGGTGATGGTGAACTGTCACTGGATATACAGTAAATGAAACGTAAACAATTAGTTTCAGTGACTCACACGGGCTTGTGTGAGACTTCACCCTCAACGCCAGTAAGGGAGGCCCGCAGCTGGAGAGAGCCAGGATCAGGCGGAAACGAGACGACTGACAGCAGGACAAAGAAGTTGGGTCTGACCTCTGACCAACTTCCATTGCCGGCCAGCTGGGCTCCCTTTAGCCACCAGGACCGGGACACATGTCTCGGCTCTCCTCCGTGAGCGTATCTGAGAGGGGAGGGGTTTTGATGAACTGGGCAAATGGCCAGATATTAATCCTGTGAAAGCCATAAGAGTACAGGTTTTTTATCTATCTGTACAGTTGATCCACATTGTTGCAGTTTGTATCCCTCTGTTTATGCCAGAGGGGCCTGCAGGGTGGTACTTTGTAGAAGCAAATGGGTTATATTACAGAACACTGGTTGTGTACACAGGTGATTGTAAGAGATTCTGTTACATTATAGGCAGCCCTGATGGCCCTGCTTGTCTCCTGATAAAATCAATATATTGCAAGTTATTTGGAGAAACTAATGTTTTTATGCATTGTGCAAGAGGAGGTCTTATCTCCTGTTATGGATGCTTTACATCAGCACAACGACAGCACCAATGATATAGAGAAAAAAACTATGAAAAATTGTTATCTCAGTCTATTGAGACTGGAAGCTATAAGATAATCCCAGCATTAGAGCTAACATGAATTGTATTATGTGATTTCTGGGCTACCAATTGTTTAGGTGCCAATATTCAAGAACTGACTTCTGACAAACTTGCCTCAGAATGCAAGTTGTGGTAAATTTGGGAGGTCCAGAAATTGAGTTTGTAAAAGGAGATGGAACCATTTAAGGATAAGGAAGGGGAATCGCTGTTGTCAGTAATGTTTGTGGCCCCCCCCCCCCCCTTTTAACATTACCAATAAAGATGCGAACCGAAGTGTCTATTTATCAGTCTCACTGTTTACAAAATGGGTCAAAACAAAGATAAAAGCATAAGAGGTATCACGGATCAACAGCTATAGTGTTTTTTGGTGGAGTTTATTTTTGTTTTAAATCCTAGTGCATTTTTTCCAATAAAATGTACAACCTAATGATTTTGAATTCAATAATCTTCTACAGGCTTCCTATGTGATCGAGATTGGTAAAAATGTGTAATGCAAAAGCTCTATGTAAATGGATAAGAAGCTAAAAGTGGCACATAACGAGTGCTTATTTGCATGCACCTACCCAGAATCCTTGCCTGCAACTTAACCACTGTATGATGAAACAGTTGGGACTTTAGAAAGCTGAGAAAAGTCTCTGTATAGCAGTTCTGTGGTACTTACCATTGCAGTGATGCGGATGGTGCAATGTCAAAGAAGAATTATTATGAATATCAGCTTTAACATCCTGGGAGTGGATAGCTGAGGAATAGTGGAATAGATTTGTTTCGTGGCTTCCTTGTGACCTTGACCTCCCCTGATAAAAACATTTGCTTTGTAGTTTTAAATATCATAATTGGGCTTCTTCTTTTGTCTTTCCCTTGTATCGGTGAAATAGACAGAGCTGCTATTACGGAGAGTTTCACTTTGAATGGGAAAGGGTCTAAAAGTTTCTGCTTTATAATGGCAGGGACAGGGGCTCGGGAAGTCACAGTAAGCTCAGCTCTGAGTGTGTCGGTCCCCCCTTGTGGTTACAAGGAAGGCTCATTGACATTAGGTGCAGAAAAGTGTAGCTGAATGGCATCTGGCTGAGGGTCTTCACTTGTTATTGTATGGGCAGAAAAATTAGTAGGTAATCAGAGTCAGTAATACCTCCTGAAGCAGGTAAGCTGTGAACAGAGTAGTAAGTGTGAATTCAGACAGATCTGGTCCTAGCTGTTGCAGGTCAAACAGAGATAAACATATTATTATTATTATTATTATTATTAACAGTTTGAACTCACCTGCGGTAGCAGTGCAGGTGGAAATACTGTATATGGGCACAACAGTGTGACTTGAACTCTAACAGAGTGACATGGCAGTCAGTGCAAGTTCAGCTGTATCCGGTAAACTAAGGTCTTCGATAATAGCCAACAGAAGTGTAACCCTCTCATGTTGGATCTGTGCAGGCTGGACATAGATATGCTCATAGTATAATAAAGGACGCGAGAAACCTTTGTAGTACTGTACAAATAAGAGCTTTATTGACAGTCGTTCACAATGCTCCACACACATTGACATTATCCACAATAGACATACTTCTTGTATCTTAACAGTGTTTGTACTATTTATTTATTTATTCCCTAGTTAGCACCCACAGTTGATTCTCTAGCGAGGTACTTAAGCTTGTTGCTATTACGGCTATCTAAAGTGGCCATCTTCTGCGTAATGTCCGCAACTCTCTGTATCAATTGGGCCCCATCATAGGTTTCCCCTTCCATCATGAACTTTGCCATCACTAATCCGGTATAAGTTACTGTGTGCCTCTCTTAAGCACTATGTTTCAGAGACAACAGGGGGCCTCTAAGCAGGGCCAGTCCGATTATGTCCCTGTGCTGCTACTGAACCCCTATGGGACATGGGCTTCCTCTCTGAGAACCTGTAAACATCTGTAGTATAATGGCTATGGGCCACTTTCCCTGACAATAAAATAACAAACAGGGACATAGTATTATCACTATACATTAACTATACACATATATATATATATTTACATGATTAACAGTGAGGCTCCTCCAACTGTCACTCCGATAAGATCTGGAACCTTCGGAGCAGTCTTATACAGGCATACCCCGCATTAACGTACGCAATGGGACCTGAGCATGTATGTAAAGCGAAAATGTACTTAAACTGAAGCACTACCTTTTTCCACTTATTGATGCATGTACTGTACTGCAATCGTCATATACGTGCATAACTGATGTAAATAATGCATTTGTAACAGGCTCTATAGTCTCCCCGCTTGTGCACAGCTTCGGTGCAGGTAGGGAGCCGGTATTGTTGTTCAGGAAGTGATGACAGGCGCATGCGTGAGCTGCCGTTTGCCTATTGGGCGATATGTACTTACTCGCGAGTGTACTTAAAGTGAGTGTACTTAAAGCGGGGTATGCCTGTATACTCTCATGGTGAGATCACTGATCACCCTGCATACAGAGGGAGTTACTTCTTTCCTGCTACGTCACTCCATACCATATGAAGGGAGGGGGGCATTAGTTACTCTATGTGAGCCCACACAGTTAACCTCTTAAGGCCATTAACCCCTGTGCACAATGTGAAGGGGAGGCAGGGTAGGGTGTTACCAAACACATCCTCAATGCTAGACAGGGGGTCTGAAAGTATGGAGGAAAATGAGCTGAGGGAGGATACTCCTCAGCCATCTGTACAGAGAATCATGGAAGTAACACAGCTAGTCTGTGTCCCTGTACAACCCACTGAGGTGGTCCATGCTCCAATAGATTAAAAAGGTGTGTCAGAAGATATCAAACACATAAATAAAACAACTGTCAGACAACAATGCTACGCTACAAAAACACCTACAGTAGAATACCAGGTGAGACAAACAACAGCAACAGAGAGCCGTGCTGACAGTTTACTAAAAATTAGCTGGATTTTGGAGCAGAGACACACTGGGAGGAGTGGAGCAGGTCCAAGCATGGAAGCGTCCAACACAAATGAATTCTTGATATTAAATGTGCCTATCCAAAACAGTTTGTTTTTTTTGCCTAGTCCCGCAGACACCCGATGCTGTCCCACCGGTGCTTGCAGTCCCACCAACAACTGCTTTTCCACCAGCTGTATCAGCAAAAAAATCCTGGCTCTACAAACAGATCTATAAGAGGTTCAAAAGAAAGGAGCATGACATTTGTGGTCAATAATAGCAGAAAATAAATGTTCGATGCAACATTTTGTGGTAGGTAGAATTTGTTATCGCATATTTTCTTATTAGGTTCATATTTCTAATGAAGGCTGCAGAACAAATCAGTCACACACTTATTGAAAAAATATGTGGGTAACTATTGGGTACATTCTCCCAAATCAGTAGCATTACGAATAAGCTACATATTTCCCATTAAAATATTTAAACGTTAACTAGGAAGATGTTTGCCCCTTATGTGTTTAGCCATGGCTGGTCGAGGCTATACTTTCTGCCTCTGTCACGTAAGTCTTAGTAGCTACAGGCAGTGACAGGCTATCCTGTGTGGTTTACCACCCCCCTCATGCAGCCTCTGAGTGACTGGGGTGGAGGTGAACTGGTTCTGTGTACAGCCAATCGGTGCTGACCTTGTGCCCTCCCCCTCTGTACTAGGAGAGGAGGCATTCTAAATGATAGAGAGTTTATTTTGAGTCTAGTCTGAGGAGGAGTGGAGCTGAGTCCCTTCCGGCCGGGAAGAGATGTGCTCTCAACCCCTTAGGGGGTTGAGGATAGGAGAACTACCAGACTGCAAGGCCTCAATTCAGAGAAGGCAAGGCACCATCCAGAGGCCTGGGATCCTATGCTACCAACTGTATTCACTGTAACAACACCTGCAGTGGATGCAATAAATGATCCTGTTTTATATAACCTTGCCTGAGTCTTCAGTCTATTGGGTAGGGGTATGTTTGAAGACTGTCATGGCGGGGCCTGTCTCCAGATCAGAAGTCGTGCAGCATTCAGTATAGAACCTAAAAATAGATCTCTAATATCCAAAGACGAACGTATGACTTTCATTAGTAAGTTTACAATGGCCAGTGGCTTTATTAAAAAAAATTACAAATGCATTGGAGAATATTACAGACTGATGAAACTCTTGGCAATGTTTGCAAAGAACTGGAGAAAATATCAAGGGGACTTTGATCAAAGCTGATAATCCCAATTATTACAGGACTCCACATTTTATGACAATACCTAAAGCGGGCTGTTACAGATGTTATGGCTTTAGTGTGTGCAACAGCCTAACAACAGGGGAACAGTTCCATCATCCAAGGAGTAGTAAATCATATACTATTAAAGACCGTATCAACTGTATGACCAGTAATATTGTATATATGATCAAATGTTCATGTGGACTCTGCTATATTGGCAAACGTACTAGAATGGTGAACAAAAAATTGTGAACTAGCGCTAAAGTGTAAAACACAGTGTGGTAATATAAAATGACTTATATTAAAGGTTGGCTGCCCGGTGATAGTGCCAGTACTAACAGAAAAACACAAAAATATAGAAAAAACCTGGCGCCAAATTGTCAGTGGAATGTCCTGTACTCCTCAAGGGATCCGCACTTGCTCGACAGACCATGCAAAGAGAAAAACACAAACAAACAAAAATCATAGCGCAACACTGTAGGGTAAGCAGTACTGCACTAATCACACAAACAATTAAGAGTCCTAGCGACAATTAAAAAACTATTTATTAAATGGAACTATGCCAAATCAGGCATTGGCAAATACAAAGAACCGCAGGTCATCTGGAACACAAAAACTGGAGCCCTACTTACAGACAGGAAGGCTTTAACTCGCATTGGTAGGAACAAGTCCTAAATTCAGATGGTCTCCCTGCCGGGTGATGTCTCTGCTACATTGCGGCTTAAGCTCCAAACCGTCCCTATGATGGTAGCCGGAGCAGCTCCGGCCGTGGAGGCTGGTGTGCGGGGTCCACAGCTCTGCACCGCGTGTAGACACACGCCTCACTTCCTCCTCCGGAACAAACGGGAAATCATTGCGCGCCCGCGCGTGATAGTACCCGTAGCCTTAAAGGGACAGCTGGCAGGCTGAAGGGAAAGCTGGGCTCCAATGTTCAAATGTTCAAATGACCATAAACGTCCAAAGCCAGACCAACAGTGGCAATGCCACTAGCCCTACGCGTTTCGTAGATGTCACTCTACTTCCTCAGGGGCTTAAATCAAGCTGTTCTCTGACCAGCAGACAGGAGTGAGTTAGTGGAGAGATTACTGAATCAAGGTCTGTCTTCTTGTATCCTATCTGAAGCCTAGGAAATACCTTGAAAACTCTGGAGAGAGAACAGCTTGATTTAAGCCCCTGAGGAAGTAGAGTGACATCTAAGAAACGCGTAGGGCTAGTGGCATTGCCACTGTTGGTCTGGCTTTTGAACATTGGAGCCCAGCTTTCCCTTCAGCTTGCCAGCTGTCCCTTTAAGGCTACGGGTACTATCGCGCGCGGGCGCGCAATGATTTCCCGTTTGTTCCGGAGGAGGAAGTGAGGCGTGTGTCTACACGCGGTGCAGAGCTGTGGACCCCGCACACCAGCCTCCACGGCCGGAGCTGCTCCAGCTACCATCGTAGGGACGGTTTGGAGCTTAAGCCGCAACGGAGCAGAGACATCACCCGGCAGGGAGACCATCTGAATTTAGGACTTGTTCCTACCAATGCGAGTTAAAGCCTTGCTGTCTGTAAGTAGGGCTCCAGTTTTTGTGTTCCAGATGACCTGCGGTTCTTTGTATTTGCCAATGCCTGATTTGGCATAGTTCCTTTTAATAAATAGTTTTTTAATTGTCGCTAGGACTCTTAATTGTTTGTGTGATTAGTGCAGTACTGCTTACCCTACAGTGTTGCGCTATGATTTTTGTTTGTTTGTGTTTTTCTCTTTGCATGGTCTGTCGAGCAAGTGTGCGGATCCCTTGAGGAGTACAGGACATTCCACTGACAATTTGGCGCCAGGTTTTTTCTATATTTAAACGTACTAGAATGCTCAAACCCTGATTTATAGAGCATAAAAGCAAAATTGGGCATTGTGCTGAAGATACTGCTCTTATAAAACATTGCTCTGACTTCAGCTATACAGTCTCTTCCCTTAGTCTAATGGGGATTGAGCACATTAAAAAAGCCAAAGTAGGGAAAGATAAAGATGTCCTATTATTACAACGTGAGGCATACTGGATACATAAATTAGACACAGTATATCCTAGTGTGTTGAATGACTTTTTGTCAATTAGCTGCATCATTGAAGATAGATAAATATATGTTCTAGTGTTGTTGCCACTATTTTCTAGTGATGTTGCCACTGTTTGCTGTTTTGGATCTGTTAATATTATGTTGATTTTGTTACTGACATTGAATAGATACCAACCATATTTTTAATTTTTTACACTGGTCACTGGTCACAGTAGTTTTTAATATTTAGGGATAGTTATTGTTTTATCCTCTATGCTGATATAGTCCCTTCTATGTCCTTCTGTTTTATGTGCACACAATACAATAACGATAAACAGCACTCACACTAATGAAATAAAGTATACAATGCGGGGTGCCAAGGACTTCAGAGGACCCAATCCCTCTCAAAACAATACAAAATACTGAATAGTCCAGCACTCCCTATATAAAGAAATCAGATCACTGGTATAGAACCAAAAAGGTAAGTTTTAATATATGCACAAGTGAATAAAAAAAAGCATATAATACCACACATGTAAAACTACAATAACATAAAGGTAGTACCATATATGGGGTGTGTGGAGGAAAAAAGTGGAACAAAACAGGGGGTGGGGCAAAAAGGGGGGGGGGCGCAACAACAAAAAGGTGGGTATACAGGGGAGTACAGGGGGGCAACGTTTCGTGCATTAACCCTTCGTCAGGCCCATTCCCCTCAGACCCAAAAGGGACAAAAGGGTACTTCCCTGATCCCAGAACCCACAAAACCACAAATAGGCCCCAAATGAGAAAGAATAAACCCTCCACTAATTCAGAATATAGGGAGTGCTGGACTATTCAGTATTTTGTATTGTTTTGAGAGGGATTGGGTCCTCTCTAATCCTTGGCACCCCGCATTGTATACTTTATTTCATTAGTGTGGGTGCTGTTTATCGTTATTGTATTGCATTGTATTTACCCATTGATAAACGTGCACCACTTAACCCTTATGTCGGAATCCCAGGAAACTGCTGCTCCTCGCATTGATGCAAATATTTTTGCTTACACAGACTTGGATGCTAGCCATATAGCTATGCTCTGTGTGGGGAGTAGGGACTTCCTCCAGGAAAATAATCCAAGTGATTCCTCCAAAGATTTGGAGAGGAAGCTGAAGCACAAATTGAATCTTGAATTGCATGCGACCACACTCGCAGAGTATTATCGTGTTAAAAGAATTCCTAGGGGTGTTAGATCTAATCTTAGACCCACTCTCTTTGCTGATAATAAAGAATATTGCACCAAGTGGGAATTGATACTTAATAAGTGTTCCTTGGACCTTATAATTCTGACTATAGAGTATCTGCAGAAAGAAGTCATAGAGCTTAAAGAACAGATAGAGGAACTGCAGGGGTCCATTGCCACAACCCTTCCAGAGCCTGATCTTAATAAATTTAAGAAGGAGTTAGATGAAAGTTTAGAGACCCTCAAAAAAGATATTGAGATGCGCAAGAGGGATAATATGTTAAGAACGCCAGAGACAATAACACCAATAGAGTATATAATTGGAGATGGAGAGAAGTAGGGAGAGAGAACAGAAGGTGAAGGGCTCCTCGCCCACAGGGTGGTCAGTCAGAAATAAGCGAGGCATTCGACTCTACAGAAAGCGATTCTTCTTCTGGGGTTACTCCTGCTTTTTTAGAAACACGACTGCCCGCGGCCAGTACAGAGGACGCGGCGGGTGGGGAGGAAACATCGCCGGACAGAGTCAACCCTGGAGGGGAAAAAAAGCAAAATGTGTGGTGCTCTGGAAAAAAGCCTCAAAGTTGTACTAAACAAAAAATAAAGTTCAATGAAATTGAGTGATGATACCTGAAGTGTAACCCCCTGAATAATGAATAAGGGATGGCCAACCCATAACACATGAAGCAACCGTATTGTAATCACTAATCCATTGTAATCCGACTAGTAGGCTAGGGTCCCCACAAGCAATGCAGTAAGGGACCTCACAATAAAGTGTCCCAACATATGATATCGGAATGGAGAATTTGCATGTGATATTGAATAACTCACGTAAGGGTTGGTGATATCCTTATGACTGTCCAGTCTTCTTCTACAACAGGGGGTGTGCTTCCGTTTTTTCTGAGGTAATTGACACGAAACAATAGGAAAAAGCAGGCACTATTACTCGGGAACACAAGAAGAGATGGGGGAGCACAATGTGAGAGGAATGAGCTTTCTTTCGCTGATGGTCAATGTGGTATTTAAACCTCCATTGATCCCTCAGAGGAAGATCGGACAACTCCTTGGATGAGGAGCTTACATATGTGTGTATTGTCACAGGGGTGAATATGTAAATAACTAAATAAATAAATAACTTACACGGCCTTGTGTAAGTTGTATCCCATCAAGGTTTCTTTCTTTCTTGCTTCTGGATGGTAGAACTTCTTCCTTCCTGGTCTTTTTTCCTTCTTTACTTCTCTCTGCGTCCTTGATGCTTCTTGTTTCGATAGGTGGACTCTTCACTGTGATTCGCCTCTCATGTGGATGTGAATACAAACAATAAAGGAAGGCAGTTAGGTATATATAAACACAGGTCAGCTGCTGGATAAAGCAATATAATACTGCTTGTGACAAATATTGATGGGTAGTGCTCCACTCACACGGCCTAATGTGAGTGATCTCCTATCTCCGTATCTTTTCAACTCCCGTCTTAATAACAGGTCATCAGGCGGGTAAGCGTACAACCACTAACCAGAGGTTAAACATACAAAAATGGTGGAAGGGAAAATGGTGGGATATATTAAAATACTCACACGGGCCAGTGTGAGTACACACTAATAAAGGTATCTTTGATGCTCCAGTGTCTGAGGGCTGATGACAATCTAAAATTGAGTGACACTAAGCAGTATGGGTGATGGTAACTTTATTTGAATATTCACCCCTGTGACAATACACACATATGTAAGCTCCTCATCCAAGGAGTTGTCTGATCTTCCTCTGAGGGATCAATGGAGGTTTAAATACCACATTGACCATCAGCGAAAGAAAGCTCATTCCTCTCACATTGTGCTCCCCCATATCTTCTTGTGTTCCATATCTATCAAGGGTCAAGGATAGACCTTTTTTTTGGGGTATTTTGAGTCACACGAGGATCCTTTAAGAGAACATCAAAAAGGTTGTACCATACCCTTCTTATTTCTTATTCCCAATAAGATATATATATCTAATAATAAACAACGGTTAGAGCAAGCGCCCGAGTACCACACTACAACTATTACTCGGGAAACAGAAGGATAAATGATGTCCAAGAGAGCGTGTGCCCATTAAAAATAATAATTTAATGGATACTACAAAAAAAAGCTACATTACGGGGTACACAGACCCCCTCCAACGCATTTCGAGCCTAAGCTCTTTTTCAAGGTGACTTTCCTTGAGAAAGAGCTTACGCTTGAAACGCGTTGGTAGGGGTCTGTGTACCCGTAAAGTAGCTTTTTTTTGTAGTATTTATTAAATTATTCTTTTTAATGGGCACACGCTCTCTTCGACATCATTTATCCTTCTATTTCCCGAGTATTAGTGCCTGCTTTTCCCTATTGTTTCGTGTCAACCCTGGAGGGGGATGTCCACACATTCACAGACTCGCTGGTCATTAACATATCTGATGTGGTGTTGTCTGAGAAACAGATCAGGGTTCTGAATAAAGGCCTGTCATTCGTACCTACGAACTTAACCAACAATAGAGATCTGGAGGTCGAGTTAGCACGATTTTATAGGTCACTTAGACTTAAAGGATTCTTTTCTAAACCCACCTTTGATGTCACACCCCCCATTGAAGATATTGATGTTGATGCCAATTTTCATCTGCTCACAGCTGATTGTAAGAATAAAAGTTCTTTCAACCCCCCACCTACAATCATGCTATTGAGACATACAGTATATCTCTCTTGTCCAACGTGATGTGGAGTCTTTACTCAAGCGTAGGACAAAACAGATAGCCTTTAATCTATCTAAAAGTGAGCAGGAGGTTATCAGGGAATTGGAAATCAATACTAGTCTATTCATTAAACCAGCTGATAAAGGGGGTGCACTGGTGGTCATGAATAAAACTGACTATAGGAATGAAATCCTAAAACAGATAGCGGATGGTAATTCCTATAAATTAGTCACCTCAAATCCCACGCACAGGGTACAAGAAAGGATATCCAAGGTAGTTGTTGCTGCAATGGAGAGTGGGGTTATCTCTTTGAAACAAAAGGAATTTTTGATCAAAAAGGATCCTATAGTTCCTGTGCTTTACACCATCCCCAAGATTCATACGAATCTCTCCCTTCCACCTGGTAGACCAATTGTGGCAGGGACAGATTCAGTTTTTCAACCTTGTTCGATATTTTTAGATAAATTGCTTAGACCTTTGGTGACCAGAAGTAGATCGTACATCAGAGACACCACAGATTTCTTAGAGAAGATTAGAATGTTATCCACCTTGGATACACCACTGTTACTCGCTACCCTTGATGTTAATAGTCTGTATACATGTATCCCTCATGTGGATGGGATATTGGCGGTTAAAGAGTCCGTGGAACAGGCCAATGTGTTCTCTCCTAGAGAAGGTATGCTAATTGTGGACTTATTAGAGATCATATTACATGACAACTATTTCCTGTTTGAAGACAATTATTACATTCAAACTCAGGGTACGGCCAAGGGTTCGAACGTAGCACCTACATACGCCAACATTTTTATGTCCAAATTTGAAATTGATAATGTGTATCATCATCATTCCTTTGTAGACTGTGGGCGTATGTGGGTGCGGCTCATAGATGATGTGTTCTTAATATGGCAGGGTGATGTAACATCATTATTGAGCTTTGTCTCAGATCTCAATATGGCCCACCCAACCATTAAGTTCACATTTACACATTACCCTGTACGCATTATTTTTTTGGATACAACCATTAGTGTGCATGATGGCAAACTGGAGTCGATATGTTCTCCAAACCCACAGATAGAAACAACCTGTTACACTTCACAAGTTTTCACCCTCCTGGCACTACCGCGGGATTACCATATAGTCAATTTTTATGCGCTAAGCGTATCATCAGCACTCCATCTAAGATCACTGAGGGCATGGATAAAATTCAGTGTAAATTTCGTTCTAGGGGTTACCCTGTTAAAGTATTTTCTGATCAATGTGTAAAGGCTGAGAATTGGATCCCCACTGGGCAAGAGGTCATGACAAAAATTAATTTTCAATTCCATTTGTCTCCACGTATAACACTAATAGTGGACCTATTAAGAACATTATATGACGGCATTGGCCTCTTCTCAGTAGTGATCCCTTGTTAGCTCCTACTCTTAGTGACCCTCCATTATTCTCATATAAGAGAGGTAAAAATTTGCGGGCTCGTCTGGTTAGGGCTGACCTTTGGGAGACCACTACCAAGCAAACCTTTATGGGCACCCCCAGGTTGGGATGCTACAGATGTTGTAGTTGTAATCATTGTAACAATATTGTGGAGGGTTCTACATTTCAGCATCCTTTATCTGGTAAGAAACACAAAATTACAGATTTCTATACGTGCCTCTCTAAAGATGTCATATATTTAATTAAATATCCAGGTGGCAAGGGCTATGTGGGGGAGACCACCCAGAGGGTGAAGGATCGGATTGGACAGCATAAGGCTGCTATACGTAGGTGTGACCCTGAAGCGCCAGTATCACATCACTTCACACAGGCTGGGCATACTGTGAGTCAACTACGGTACCAGATAATAGATGGCAGAAAGATGGGAAGACGTGGAGGCAACATACTGAAAATGCTGTTCCAAAAAGAGTCAAAATGGACTAGGACCCTGGGCACCATGGTCCCAGCAGGCATGAACAAAGATCTGAATATGAGTTGCTTTTTTTAGGCAGCTATGCCCGTATGCCATATCAATATGTGCTCACAGTGACCGTGTCCTATTTTGGCATCATGATGCCTGGTACCTGTGTATATATATATGTCTCTAGTGCCCCTTTTATTGGGGTATGTGTATATAGTGATGGGTCCCTGCGTGCGGTTGTCTGTACGGGTTGATCCGTCCTTCGCATTGGTAGGCCCCCCCACCACTAGCTTGGCCCCCTATATTATAGAGCTCCTTGGGACCTCTTGACCCACTTGGTGGAACAGTTATCTCTTTAGAAGATCACTATTGATGCTTACTATATTGTGCACACAACCCACCCCCCCTTTTTTTTAACCATCAAAAACATTTTTTTAACCATCTCTGTAAATACACTTTCTTTATTACAAATCCTTTTATTTTCACATATAATCTGTATTCAATTACAGTTATGGATTACTCTGCATTTACTGTGGTATGTTTTTTATTTACCATTTATAGGTAGCCCCTATGGGGATATTGTTGTTCTGTGGAGGCTTGATACTACAATGATGAGTCTCTGACACCTGATTTGTATATGTATCCACCTTCTGGACATATCCTGCATTCCTATGTCAGTGCTGGTAACCTGCTGCATACTGCTGTACACCTATATCCACCTTCTGGATGAATCCTGAGTCCCAGTGTGATTGCTGGTGATCTGCTGCCTGCTGCTGTGCATTGACACACAAGTACACCATGGAGTACCACTGCACATGAGGCTTACACTGATCTCCACACATCACGGGGACTCTCCATGGCAACTGTTCCTATTTACACTTATGCAGAGGACGTCTGTTGTCAATGATCTTGCTCTGGGTGTCAGCTGGATGTAATTACCTTATCTCAGAGCCCGCCCACTGATAATGACGCCATCAGGGCTTTAAAACACTTCCTGACTGTGCAGATGATTGCAGGCACCCTTCTGAGTGAGGAGCAGGCGCGTTCTGATTATTGTGCAGAGAACCATGTGGTTTGATTTATTCTACCCACCTCGTATGACTTTTGAACGCCTAGTGCTGCATCCTGTTTATGATCTTTATGTTTAGATTTTGCATTTATCTCACTATGTTTATCTCTGTCTAGTTTTGAACACTTAGATTAGTGGAGGATATATTTGTCATTACTTATTCATTTAGACTTACAAATTGTTGCTATCAGAATTAGTGGAGGGTTTATTCTTTCTCATTTGGGGCCTATTTGTGGTTTTGTGGGTTCTGGGATCAGGGAAGTACCCTTTGTCCCTTTTGGGACTGAGGGGAATGGGCCTGACAAAGGGTTAATCCCCGAAACGTTGCCCCCCTGTACTCCCCTGTATACCCACCTTTTTGTTGTTGCGCCCCCCCCCCTTCTTTTGTTCCACTTTTTTCCTCCACAAACCCCATATATGGTACTACCTTTATGTTATTGTAGTTTTCCATGTGTGGTATTGTATGCTTTTTTTGATTCATTTGTGCATATATTAAAACTTACCTTTTTGGTTCTATACCAGTAATCTGATTTCTTTATATACAATAGGGAGTGCTGGACTATTCAGTATTTTGTTTTATGTGCACGGATCGTTTATGTTAACATCCAGACAAAGACCGCCACCATTATCAAGGGATACCGGATACCACTGTAGAGGATTGGAGTATTGAAAGAGGTTGCGGGATCAGATGACCCAGATGCCTCCAATTGGAGCCATGAAGCATGATAATGTCAGTGAAATTGGGAGACAAGGAGACGTGACACGCAGCGTTAGGTGACATGACATGCAGCGTAAGGAGGATGCGTTCCACTACGAGGCAGGCGTGATGACGTCGGGGGATCATGATCGTGCGACACAGCGAATAACGGAGTTGCAGCGGATTCAATGCAAAGGATACTACATTGGATTTGCTGGAGGACATTATGCAAATTGGACAGGAGGGGTTTTCATGCCGGTATCCCTGCCATGTTAAAATCCTGAGGGTCACGTGACCGTGGGATCTACAGTAAACAAAGCAGAGGGATAACGGGACCCGGACCTGAAATCAATGCGGTTCAGCTCCGGAGATCCCCTGCTACAACAATGTGGTGTTAAAATTTAAATAAAACCCCCACGATCACCTGTTAGGGGTACGCAGGTAGAGTGACTGATTCAGCATATCTCTTACTGCGTGTCTCTTACTGACAGGTAGACCCCGGTAGATTAACACAGCAGGCACATCTGCTGTGTTAATCTAATGGGCCTTTTACTGTAGTCTGCAGAAGACAATCTCGGACCATGACGCACTTTAGTGCATCATTCAACCTGAAAAATGGTTGCATAACGTCTGCTACATCTGTAGACAGCCTTACCATTCCCAGCGCCATGACCTCGCTGATTGCGACCCGGAAGGATTAATGCAGCAGGAGGTCCCATTGAAAGGAATGGATCTCTTCCCTCAGTGCCTTAGCTATATCTGTACATCACTCACCACTCCCCTTCTGCTGCGACACTATGCAAATCCCTACGCTGACTTCCCATATCCTCTAATCTGGCATACCTCTAACCTCCAACACCCTCCTGCAAATCTATTGGGACCACATGTGCAACTGAACCAAATTCCACGCCAACACCCAATAACATTCTCACCCCAAAACCTTAATTTGATCAGCTGTGCAGGTGGATCATAATTAACCCCGAAGAATACTCTGTCCCACAATAATCAGCCATTTTACCTTTTGTTTCTACATTGCCCCTTATTCGCTATAGATTGTAAAATCTCAATAGCAGAGATATCATTAACTTTTGTATCTATTTGAATTTTTTGGTCCTTATTTGGTATGTCATTCTATTTATGTAAAGAACATAACTCTGTACACCCATTATACCGCACTTCAGAATGATTTTGCACATTACACATAAACGATAATAATAATAATAATAACAACAATAATAATAATAATAAATACATAAAAACAGTGACAATAAGCTTTTTTAATAAATATTACATAAAATAGAAATCTTATTTTATTTTCGTAAATGGGCTAAAGTGTAAAGCTTAGTTTGTAGATCACCAAAGAATTATACTAGAAATGTTGATAGATACAGTATAATGTTTACATCTTTATATTTTTAACTGTAACCTTGTTTATTTGAATAGTAGACATTTGATTAATGTATTTGTCAAGATGAAAGAGATATCAAGTTGTGGAACACAAAGGTGTGTCTATACAACGTGGTGCCAGTAATGTTTTCTTACTGTACACCATAAAATCATTGTCAGCAGAGGGCAGTAAAGTTCATGTATTACTATAACTGTAGAAGCATGTAAAAACTATTATTATATTAAAAGGCAAATAAAAGTACTGTATGTACAGAAACCTTGCTGGTTTGAGTATATTATTAATGGATCAACACAATTGCTTCACAATCTCATAATGTATGTCTCCTCTTAACCATTAACATGAAGTTTTAATAATTTGTTAATGTAATTACAGATGTCTTTTTACCATAAAATCCCAAGTGTAATAAATGTTTACTGGCTTTAAACTGAACAGGCGCTTTGAGCAATGCCTAATTAAAACTAGTTGCAAATCCTGCTTTTTTGTAAGATGTTCTAGACAAATATTTTGTTTATCTGGGAAGAAAGGTAGAAAGTACTGTATGTTCAACGTGGACATGCTTAGGCCTGTAACAAGGAAAACTGCCTTTAAAAACATACTGTAATTGGTAATGCATGTACGTTTTTATATAGACAAACAAGACTAATTGTGAGAATTGTATGTTTTTCTTCGGGCATGGGATTGTTTTGCATGTATTTTTTTTTTATTGATCAACGGACAGGGATTGTTTCTTTGCTTTATTTTTAGAGTTAAGCACCGTCCCTTGGATTAATCTGCGGGTGCCACTGAGAATGTGGATGACAGCCTTCATCCTGGCAGGGGTAAGTAATATGTTTATTTAGGGTGGTCATTGATTGCCAATGCTGCTATGTAGGACCCCATTGAAGGTCTTGGTAACCACAGTGACAATCAATGAATTAAATGGAATCATTTTGATTATTTTATTAATTATTATAATGCATATTTTATTTATTGTATTTTGTTATCTTGTGGAGGATAGTCTTGTTGGGGGTAGGAAGAGTGGATGATGGGGGTAGTTGTTCTGTGGTTGGTGGTAGGGGTGGCAGGAGGAGTTAACCCATTAATTTCCTTAGTGATTAGCCACTAGGGTAATGAAGGTGGGTAAGTAATGTCTTTTCATATTGTAAATGGATCATTTTTTTCATTATAGTTTACCATTGATTGACACTGAGGCTACCTAGGCCTTCTTAATTGACCTGGATAGCCAAATTGGCAATCAGTGGTTCAATAGTTCAAATGTATTGGAAATGTATTTTTAATGTTATGCTGCTTTTTTTTATACTGTAAATGTTTATTTATTGTTTGGTGAATGCCCAAAACCACTATTAGCTACATTTGGCCAATAGAGATATTGAGCATTAGTCTAGAGGGTGGGTAGGTTTGTTTGGTGCAGGTAGGAGATAGTTGTCCCGAGAAGGATGGTTAAGCTTTCCGGGTGGGGTGGTGGATTGGGTTATCCCCTTGTTTACCATAGCGACTAGTAAAGCATTGCACAGCAATAATTTACTTGCCACTAAGGTGGCCAAGGGTGCTAGGTAGTGTAGTTTTATACATATATTAACCCTCTTTTGGCCCTTTATGCTCAGCTGTCATGGAAACTCATGTCTAGTTGACCCGTGGGCTACTAAGGGGTTAATATGTACTGTATTTTAATTACAATTTTATCACCTATTTCAGGTTACAGACTCAGTGTAAGACTTACCTCTTCCTTCTGGCTGTTTATTCTGAATCCTTAAGTGGAGTCGTGTTTTTACTCAAAAAATAAATGATGATGATGGTTTTGGTTGTCTTGCCTACGTACATAATTGCCTATATAATGGCCATTATATACATGGAATGACAGGTGTAACGTCAGCCTGGAGTTGGTGATAAAATATTTGAGGTCTCTCTGGAGTTCATCCTGTTCCGATAAATATCGGAATGTGACAATAACCGTTAATAGTAAAAAATTCAGCATTAGGTCTTTTTTTTTCAGATCCAATATTTGTTAAGGATCCAATATAAAGAGTGTTTGGCGGTGCAACTTTGATGTATTGCCCTCTAAAAACAACACACGTTCCCCCCCCCAATAATACCAGGTTTTTAAGTTACCGCAGCTTGATGTATCCAGGCCTATGTATTTCCATGATCAGAGATCAATTTACATCCATTTAGTATCTAACAACAGAGCCTTAAGAGCAACATATTTAATAGTCTTTTATACAGTAAATGATAGGTTATTAACACTACTTATATTTTACGTATAGTGCTCCATTTATGCTTCATTTTGTACAGGTGCAGTTAAGGGCTTCCATTCTTACTGGTCTTCATTTAAGCTGTAGACTAAACAGTGCCTTACTTTAGATACATTAGTAAAATTTGTAGAATATATAAGACACATGCATGTCATTGTTTACTGCACACCTAAACAAAAAACAGAATTATTTTTCTGTTGGGCCAGGACTTACACTGTGGAGGCCCAACAGAAGAATAGCGGCCGGAGGCTATGCTATACCTGCAACCTGCAATCCATGAATTTCAGTGATGCCTGCAAAGTACACAGGATGAAAAACAGAACCTCAGTCTAATAAGATATAATCTGTTTAGATATGATTAAACTCAAGCAGAAATAACCTGATTAATCTATAAGTTTCAGGGAGAATAAGAACTCCCAGAAGGAGCATTACCTCAAGCGTAATGGTTGTTGGGGCGGCTCTGTCGGTATGTCCTCTGATGAGTCCCTGTATGCCTGCCTTAACCTCATCACTTGGGGAACTTGAACAACATTAACCCCCTACTGCTAAACACTGAAGCAGGCCCCCATTCTCTCCCATATCAACTATTGTAACTGTATGCTGTCTGGCATTCCTGCCCCCTCACCTGTATCCCCTACAATCTATTATAAACGCTGCTGCTTGAATCACTTTACTCTCTTTAATCTATCTTTGTGTCTCTCAGGGGAAACCTTCCTTGGCTCCGGCTATCATCTTGCAGGAACTCCAGACCCTGCAAGTGGAGAAGATTCAGGAGTTGTGGTACACAGGTTGATCAGTAGCCTGAACAGCTGGAGGAAACTTGTACACACATCTGAAGCTAGCTGCGAATGTGCCGTAACACACTCAAAGCTCATTTTAATGGAAGTTTTGTTAGTGAAATATTTTCCCCCGTTTTTACTATCTAGATTGTAGGAGAGACAGGTGAGAGGACAGGAAGGACACACATTAGAAGGTGACAATAGTCAAGATGGGAGAGAATAAGGGCCAGCATTAGAGTTTTACATAATTACGAGGTTGGAAAACGACAAGAGCATAAGCATCAAGGAAGCAGATAAGAGGGGAGGTGTGGTAGTTCTTAATTACTCCTCAGACATACAGGAGGCACTTAGGCAATTGAGGGATGATCAAAGTTATACAAAATATAAATACATTATACTAAAGTAAGGTCAAAGGTGTGGCTTTAAATAAACATCCCGGACGGTGCTACAGGTCAAATATAATATAACTTCAAGAAAAAACAGTAACCTAAAGAGCACTCAAGCATATCAAAAAACATACTGCTGCGGCCAAGCTTAATCTAAAGCTTGCCCGCATTTTTCACTGCTCTTTCAATTTTCGCGCTGGAATTGGCCGCGCGCCAGCTGCATCTTGCGGCTGCGCGCGGTCCGTTTCTCCATTGAGCGCTAATACGCTGATCAATGGAAGCGCCTGCAGCGGCGGAAAAAAAAAAAAAAGCTCGCGTCTGAACGGGGTTTTAAATTACCCGCGGTGGCGGCTGCTTTAGACTCATGGCGGCCGCCACTGTATCAATTTATTAAGCAATATCTAAGACAAGACAATTAAACAGTCTGAGGAAATCCATGAATTTCAGTGATGCCTGCAAAGTACACAGGATGAAAAACAGAACCTCAGTCTAATAAGATATAATCTGTTTAGATATGATTAAACTCAAGCAGAAATAACCTGATTAATCTATAAGTTTCAGGGAGAATAAGAACTCCCAGAAGGAGCATTACCTCAAGCGTAATGGTTGTTGGGGCGGCTCTGTCGGTATGTCCTCTGATGAGTCCCTGTATGCCTGCCTTAACCTCATCACTTGGGGAACTTGAACAACATTAACCCCCTACTGCTAAACACTGAAGCAGGCCCCCATTCTCTCCCATATCAACTATTGTAACTGTATGCTGTCTGGCATTCCTGCCCCCTCACCTGTATCCCATACAATCTATTATAAACGCTGCTGCTTGAATCACTTTACTCTCTTTAATCTATCTTTGTGTCTCTCAGGGGAAACCTTCCTTGGCTCCGGCTATCATCTTGCAGGAACTCCAGACCCTGCAAGTGGAGAAGATTCAGGAGTTGTGGTACACAGGTTGATCAGTAGCCTGAACAGCTGGAGGAAACTTGTACACACATCTGAAGCTAGCTGCGAATGTGCCGTAACACACTCAAAGCTCATTTTAATGGAAGTTTTGTTAGTGAAATATTTTCCCCCGTTTTTACTATCTAGATTGTAGGAGAGACAGGTGAGAGGACAGGAAGGACACACATTAGAAGGTGACAATAGTCAAGATGGGAGAGAATAAGGGCCAGCATTAGAGTTTTAGCAGTAGCGCAACAGAGGAAAGAGCATATCTTTGCAATGTTACGGAGTAGAAAATGACATGTTTTAGCTATGTAAAGCAAGAGTCAAATATGATGCCTAGGCAGTGTGCTTGTGATACTGCGTGTAGGATAGTACATCCAACAGTAATGTAGAAGGGGGCAGTAGGGCCAGGCTTGGGAGGATGTGTGAGGAGCTACGTCTTTGACATGTTAAGTTTGAGTCGGCGGAGGGCCATCTAGAATGATATAGCAGAGAGACATTCTGAAACTGTGGTCTGTACAGCGGGTGTAAGGTCAGGGGTGGAAAAGTACATTGTACAAGTATACTGAGCAATACTTGTTCTCCTGCTACCAAATTAATATATTCAATAGAGGTTCCCTCTATCTAGAGGCTTCCCATTATTGTTATTCAATATTACCCATCACACAAACTCTTTTTGGCTTAAGATTACCACACTTAACTCAACATGTGCTGATTGAGGGTGATTACCAAAACGAATGACCACAGAAATCTCTGTCTCTGTAAATCCAAATGTATACGTGTACGAGAGACTAATGGTTGTAATTGCAACAAAAGATGCTTCTACCAAGTACTCACTTAAGGGGCTAAATAATTATGCAATCAGTATTTTTCACTCTTTGTTCCCCTTTGCTGATATTTTACCTCCTCCTCCTCAAACAGTATAACAGTGTTGAGTATAACCATTACAGCTTTGTAACTTTACTATATATGAATCTTGTCTGTAATGATATTTATCTCTTAGGAGAAATTTTAGAAATACAAATCTTTCATATGAGGAGGTTACATAATTACGAGGTTGGAAAACGACAAGAGCATAAGCATCAAGGAAGCAGATAAGAGGGGAGGTATGGTAGTTTTTAATTACTCCTCAGACATTCAGGAGGCACTTAGGCAATTGAGGGATGATCAAAGTTATACAAAATTAACACATGATCCCACCTATAACTATCAAGGCGAGGCTAATGCCATACTGCAAAAGGGTTTTAAGAATAGATTAATTGATCTTGACACCTTTAATTTCCTTACAGTTACACACCCCAGAAAAAACAGTCTTTTATCTACTTCAAAAAATACACAAATCATTTGTTAATCCCCCCTGTTTCCCTATAATTTCTTCCACAGATTCTGTCAGCTATAGGCATTTTCCTGGATTCATTTTTGCAACCCTATGTACTGTACAAAACATGAGGTCATACATAAAAGATACTAATGATTTTCTAGATACATTTTATAAGACAGACATTCATGAGAATGACCTACTGGTTTCTCTCGATCTCTTTACACAAGTATTCACATATTGATGGGATCGATGTAATTTGTGAGAAATTAGAAAATGTACACAAAGGACAACCACCAACTGATTTCTGTATTCTTTTACTAGGCTTTATTTTACATAAAAATAATTTTACATTTGAGCATTTTTTCTACTTGCAACTACAGGTCATGGCAATTGGGAGCAATATAGCGCTATCATATGTGAATCTCTTTATGGATGACTTTGAAATTAAGAATGTATTTTACAGTATATGAGTCAGTATTCTCTCAGTATATTTGTGTATGGTGCTTCTACATTAATGATGTGTTTATTATCAGGAAAGGGGGCATTCTAATGTTGGAAGAATTGATAAATTCCCTCAATACAACCACCAACCCTTAACGCTTTACCTCCAGTTGGAGTTCTACTACATAAAATTTTTGGGGTGTTTCATTGTCTAAAGAAAACTATAAATGGCTTGCTGATATTTATTATAAACCAACAGATAAAACGACTTTATTGCATGCTCCTGGTCATCAGCCCCCAAATGTACTCAATAGCCTTCCATTTTCACAGTTTCTACAAGCCCTAAGAATTGTCAAAAACCGCCTGGAAGCGCGTTTGGGAGTCGGTGAAGAGGCGGAGGGGGAGGAAGTAATACATTGAAAGTTCAAAAAATACAAAAAAGTAGGAGCGCAGAGAGGTCAAAATGTTAAACAATAATCCTCTTAAATTGACACACTGAACACTTAGCAACTTACAATCAAGTGCTGCTGCATAAACGATAAGGATCCCGCACCCGTCCGTCACTACCACCATCCCAGCCACTACACAGACCTTCTCCCAATGCACCGCGGGTCACCGCCGGATACAGGAACCAGAAGTCAACTCACTGGTTGACTGGAGGATAGGCGGGTTGTCTCGCGAGGCTGCAAGGCTTGGCTGTGGCCGAGCACTCAATGCGTGACGTCTAAGGGGGCCGTCTGGGTTAGGGATTCCTCTGTCGAACCGGTATCACACTCTGTATGGAACGTGTGAACCTGTGAATCTAGCAGATCTCTCTACGTGTTTCTCGCTCATTAGCGCTTCAACAGGAGGTGATGGGGTATGTCGGGAGGTAGCCTTATATAGAAAAACCAATACCATACTCCTCACATCCTTAAACCTAATAGAACACTCTAAAATTACTACATTCCCTGAGGATAATTAAATGGGTTAGATGATTATAAACAGAATGAGGTTGCAAGGACTAGCCATTTTTAATGAGTATGTCGTTGTGTTCTAAGGAGGATTGCATTTATCATGAGGTTTTTATAATTTTATTATGTTTTAATTGTAAATGTATCTTAATATGTTTCTTTTGTATTTATTAATATTTTAGAGTAATTTTAGAGTGTTCTATTAGGTTTAAGGATGTGAGGAGTATGGTATTGGTTTTTCTTTTTGTTCGTATTACCATTAGAATGTGGTTTTTTTTATATCACTTTTTTTTTATTGATAACAACATACATCCAAATCATAACGACAATGTCATAGGCACATGACAAGATTTTTCAACTGAGTTAAACAACATGTTGTCCCCAAATGGGTATTTTTCAGTTGGTGGGGGGGGGGGGGAAGGTCTAAGGGGGGGAAGGGGGAAGACATACTGGGGGGGGGGGGGTGGGGGGAGGATGGGGGAACTCTGTTTTCTTCCTCCCTTTCCATCAGTACGAGGACGGCCTAATGCAGGCCTAGTCCTAGCGGGCCGCTCCAGGGGTCCCAGGTATTCCGAAACTGTGGCATTTTTTTATTGAGCATTGCTGTAAGTTTATCCATGGCCATGACCTCATCTATTCTTCTCAACACCTTGTTTCTTTCTGGGGCTTTGGTGTGTTACCACGCCGCCGCTATTGAGCATCTGGCTGGGGTTAGGATAGCTGATACTAGTCTACTCAGGGGGGGGGGCAGGTCGTCTATAGGTTTGCTCAGCACGAAGGTCAAGGGGTCCAGGGGGAAAAGAAGCCCCGCAGTTTCTTGTAGAAGCCCCGCAGTTTCTTGTAGAAGCTTCTGGATCTTTGTCCAGTACCTCTGAATCTCCGGACATGACCACCAAATGTAGGCCATGTCCCCCTTTTGGCCACATCCCCTCCAGCACAGGTCGGGAGTGCCGGGGAAGATCTGGCTCAGCCTAGCCGGGGTCAGGTACCACTGGAATAGTATTTTATATATGTTCTCTTTTGTCACTGTACAGATTGAGGTCTTTGTGGCCAACTCCCAGATATCCTTTCACTCGTCCATATCTATCTGTACATTGAGGTCCTCTGACCATTTTTGCATATACTTGTGGATTGGGGGGCTGGTTGCCGACTCCATCCCCCTATAGATCTCTGAGATCAGACCTCTCTGGTAGGAGCCCTTGCTGCAAAGGGATTTAAACCTGGTTAATGGGGGGAATTTAGCGTTTGGGGCTAGGGATAGAAGGAAGTGCCTAATTTGCAAAAATTTGAACAGATGGAGACCTTGGTGTTTATGTTTGTCGCGGAGTTCTTGGAAGGAGAGGATCTCCTCGTTTTTCAGCAGATCGGCAATCAGCCTTATTCCTAGACCTTGGAATTGGTCGAATTGTTTTTTGGAGCACCCAGGAGGGAACTGTGGGTTTCCAAAGATGGGGATAAGTTGGGATGGGGTAGCTAGCAGGCCATATTTCCCTTTGTTCTTGAGCCAGACATCCCATGTGCATCTCATTGCCCCCAGAGCGAACCGCCATGGTCCTCCCTCCCTTCCCACAAGAGACCAGAGATGGACCTGGAGGGTGGCAGGTGCAGCATGATATGATTCGATCGCTAGCCAGCAGGTGGAGGCCGGGTCATAGTTCCAAACCACAGCCTGCTTCAACTGGGTCGCCGAATAGTATCTGATCACGTCGGGGGCCCCCACACCTCCTCTTGTCTTGGGGGACAACATCACAGACCTTGGTACTCTTGGCCGTTTATCATTCCAAATGAATTGGAACATAAGGGCCTGGATATGTTTCAGGGCTGCAATTGGGACGGGGACTGGGAGTGTTTGGAAGAAGTAAAGAAGTCTCGGCAGGACATTCATTTTTATTGATGTAATTCTTCCAAATCAGGAAATTTGGAGCTTTTTCCATTTCTCCAGGTCTTTTTTGATTTGGTCAAACAAGGGGGGTAGTTGGATTGGTATAGGGAGCTATAGGTGCTTGAGATTCTGACTCCTAGGTATTTAATATGGGTAGTGCTCCATCGATATTTATAGTTAGCTTGTAGGAGTCTCCATTCCTGGTCTAATAGGGATACGTTTAGAGCTTCTGACTTGTCCATATTGACCTTGTAGTCAGATACAGTGCCGAATTGGGATAGCACTCTTTGGAGATTGGGGAGGGAGACGTGGGGGTCCGCGAGGGTCAGGATCACATCATCATCAAATAAAGAGATTTTGTATTCTGTTTCGCCAATTCTAATACCTTTAATGCTCTGATCTTCCCTAATTGTGGCCGCTAATGGTTCAATTGTTAGGGCGAATAACAGAGGGGAAAGGGGGCAAACCTGCCTGGTTCCATTTCTGATCTTAATGGGGTCCGAGAAGCCCCCTGAAATTTTTACATGTGCTGTTGGGTTTTGGTAGAGGGCTCTAACCCCCTGCAGGAAGGGGCCACTGAATCCAAATTTCAGCATAGTTTGATCTATGAAGGACCATTTGATTCTGTCAAACGCTTTTTCTGCGTCAAGACTAAGGATCATCGCTCTGGTTCCTGTGAGGCGCACATGGTCTATTATATCAACAATTTTGTGAGTGTTGTCAGAGGCCTGCTACCTGACACAAATCCTACTTGATCTATATGAATGAGCCGTGGGAGAATTGGGTTGAGCCTGTTTGCCAAGATTTTGCTATAGAGTTTTAGATCGGTATTCAGAAGGGAGATTGGCCTATAGTTGCCACAAAGGAGAGGGTCTCTACCCTCCTTGTGGATAATTGCCAGGTTTGCCGCGGTGATTGTAGAGGGGATTGGTTCCCCTTGCAGGAAAGAGTTGAACATATCTAAGAGGTAGGGGGAGAGAATCTGCAAGAATGTTTTATAATAAGCGTTGGTAAACCCGTCCGGGCCGGGTGTTTTAGCTAATTTAAGGGAACCAATGGCTCCTGATAGTTCCTCCTGGGAGATTTCTTTATTTAGATTGTCTAGTTCCTTGTTCGAGAGGGATGGGAGGTTACAGTGCTCCAGGTATTGTGTAATTGTCTCGAGGGATATCGGGTCATGGTTAGGGGGGTGTAAGTTGTAGAGGTCCGAATAAAAATCCGCAAATTCCTGAGCTATCTCTTTCTCGATATATGAAATTTGACCGTTTTTAGTGCAGATTTTAGAGATTTGTGATTTAACTCTGGTGCCTCTGAGTTTAGTGGCCAAGAGCTTATCGGCCTTGTTGCCCTTGTCATAAAATTTTTGTCTGGACCATCTCAGTGCTCTCTCTACCTCTTCGAGTTGGGTGTGTTTGAGGGCTGCTCTAGTTTGGTTTAGTTGTTTGAATATTTTTTTGGAGGCTGTGTGCTTATGCTGTTGTTCAAGTTGCACAATCTTATCTGTAAGGTCTTTTTGAAGCTTGAGTTTCTGTTTTTTCTTATGTGCCGCGACTGAGATTAGGTCGCCCCTGATTGAGGCCTTATGCGCCTCCCACAGCATTGCTGGGGCCGAGACTGACCCCTTATTAATTTGAAAAAAGATAGAGAGTTTTTCTCTAACTAACATCTCTGTTTCTGGGCAGTGGAGCAGAGAGTCGTTTAGCTTCCACTTGTATGGGTTATTCTTTACGAAGGGCAGAGAGAGAGTGAGTTCAATGGGGGTGTGGTCAGACCAGGTGATTGGGCCTATATTTGAGTGGGAGGATGCCTGGAGGATGTTGCTGGTGCCTAGAAAATAGTCGATCCTCGAGTAGGACTGATGGGGGGAGGAGAAGAAGGTATAGTCCCTTTGACCCTGGTGCTTTGCCCTCCATATGTCTGTGAGGGAGAATTCTGCCATTATGTCCCTAAATTTTTTGGCTTTCTTTTGAGCTTGAGTAGTGTGGGATGTAGCTGGAAAAGCAGGGGGAGGGATGCTAGGGGTTGTTGACCTATCCTGCGTATGGGAGGCCACCATGTTAAAGTCCCCTCCAATAATTAGGGAAGAAAGGACCTGTTGCTCCAGTGAGTCAAGTAGTTTCTGGAGGAACAAGGGTTGGCTTTCATTAGGGGCGTAGATGTTGGCCAATGTTATGGGGGAGCCCGCAAGGGTGCCTTGAAGTATTAGAAATCGACCCTCTGGATCAGATTGAGTTTTGGTGAGGACGAAGGGGACATTATTACTTATTAGAATAGCCACCCCTCTTTTTTTGCTTGGGGAAGACGCAAAAAATGCTTGGGGGAATATGGTTTTGAATGTGTTTGGTGGCACAGGGGAGTTATAGTGGGAGAGGGGGGTGGGGGGGAACAGGGGGGGTGGGGGGGAGAGGGAGCGAGGGGGGGTGGGGGGAGGGGAGAGAGAGGGGGGTGGGGGGGAGAAAGGGGGGTGGGTTGGGAGGGTGTGGGGGGGGAGGGAGGAGGGGGGAGAGGGGGGAGAGGGGGGGAGGGAGGAGGGTAGGTGGGGGGAGGGATGAGGGTGGGGGTAGGGGGGAGGGAGGGGGGAGGGAGGTGGGAGGGGGAGGAGGAGGGGGGAGGGGGGAGAGGGGTTGTATGGCGATCTTGTCTTGGGGGAAACATGGGGGGGAGAGGTGGGTATTGAGCTTAGCGATATTGCCAGACATTGTGCATATACAACAGTTGTTCCCAAGATGGTAAATACATACATGTTTATGGGGAAGCATTTAGAATCACTGCATGTTAGAGCAGACCATACAGTTCTTGTGCTTTGAGGCCTGCTAGCTGCAGTGATATCTTGACTCAACGGGTGGGGGGAGGGAGGGGTGGAGAGGCAGGTTGTGCGGAAACCTGAGAGGGGGGGCAGGATAGGTGGGGGGGGGTGTAAGCAGATATACAACCTTACTTTCCCATTCCCCCGGGAGGCAGTCGGAAAGGGGCACTCGGTGGGCCACGTAGGGGGTGGTGAAAACTTCTGCTACCGCTTTCAAGGTGAGCAGTCCAGGGATACGTGATCCCTCTGGTTGCTGTATGTTTCTCTCGGTTGCCGGATCTACGAGGGGGTGCGGCTGGTAGAGCGGTGAAACGGTGAAACTGGTGTTTCCCACTGGCAGCTCCGGACCGGAGACCGGGCTCCCGTGGCTGCCGGAGCATGGCTTGCGAGGAGGCGCCTCAAACCGGGAGCACTGTGGGGGGGAGGGGGGAGGGGTGGGGGGGAGAGGAGGGGTGGGAGGGGAGGAAGATGGGGGAGGGAGGGAGGGAGGGTGGGAGGGGTGGGAGGGGAGGGGAGGGGGGGAGGGAAGGAAGATGGGGGAGGGAGGGGGGGGAGGGAGGAGGGGAGGGAGAGGAGGGAGATGGGGGGGAGGGAGGGGGAGGAGGGGGGAGGGTGGGAGGGGAGGGGGGAGGGGGGGTTGTATGGCCGGGGATGGGGAGTAGACGGGGGCTGACAGGCTCTGCATGTCAAGTTGACATCTGTCAGTCAGGTCCTGTCTCTGGTCTCAGCGGCGCGGAGAGGGTGGATGGGCGCCTGGTCCAGAGTACTGCGGTCTTCTTTCCCGATCCAAGAAACGACGGCCGGGAGGCTGTTGATGACCCAGGTTGGTGTTTGGCTGGTTCGGCTCCACTTCTTTCTCTCAAACCGTGGAGGGAAGCTGGGTGGGGGGGGAGCCCCAGGTTGGTTATGAGTGAGACTGGAGGCGCTGATCCTGGTCTGAGGCATTGGGGAGCTTCTGATTCGCTATGCGTTCGGAGGCTCTGGGCATTTCTGCTTCTTCCTGGCGCACTGTAGACTTAGAGGGCCCTCTGCTGTTTGGTGGTGGGGTGAGCCCCAGCGCTTTGAGGAAAGAGGGGGAGTCTTCTGGTCTGGAGATGGTATGATGGTGGCCATTTCTCAGAACGATCAGTTTGAAGGGGAAGCCCCAGCGGTAGGTGATGTTATGGTCCTTTAGAATGTTAATGAGGGGCTTCATCTCCTTCCTCCTGGCCACCGTGACCCTCGACAGGTCACTGTATATCTGGATTCTGTTATTTTCTATGTGGAGGTCTCCTGCTTTTCTGCTCGCGGACATGATTCTTTCTTTGGCGGAGTACATGTGAAATTCAATAATCACATCTCTGCGACGGTTTGGATCAGAGGATTTCGGGCCTAGCGCTCGGTGAGCTCTGTCCATTTGTATATCGTGCTCCGTCAAGTCTGGGACCAGGGACCGGAACAGCTTGTGCAGGTAAGGTTGGAGGAGCTGTTGGTGTGACTTCTTCCGGTATATTTCTTATCCGGAGGTTCTGCCTGCGGTCCCTGTTTTCTTGGTCCTCGAGGGAGTATTTTAACTCTTCAATGACCTGTCCCAGTCTGATCACCTCTTACTCTGTGCTATTTTGCGATCCTATTATATCTCTGACCTTGTGCTCTAGCTTGTCAGTGCGCTTCGTGAGGCCGTTGATATCTGCCCTTAGGCTCTCCAACGCAGCATTCACGTCTTCCTGGACTCCTCTCCTCATTTGGAGGAAAAGGGCATCGAAGTATTGTTTATTTAGGCCGAATTCCGGCGGTTCTCGGCTGTCTGTGTCTGGCGCCCGATCCACATTTGAGGCTTGCATGGCCTCCTCGGCACCGTCTTGCGAATCGCAGCTCGGCTCTGGCAAGCGCTGCGCGGGGGTAAAGTACTTGGTGACCCCTTGATTCTGGGTCGCTTTTCCTTTTGAAGGCATCGTCCCGTTCTTGTATGTTTTGGGGGTGTTTGAGATTTTTTGGTGGCGGTGGGTGCGTAAATGAGCGGGTTAGCGGCGAGGGTTTTCGGAAGCCCTACAACCCGACCATGCTCTGAGATGTCACCGGAAGTCCTCCCCGAATGAACATTTTATTGAAATAAAGTCATTTTATTGAATGGTTGTCTGGGGTTTTTCTGGAGTTAGGGGGACAGGGGGAGTTTGGCCTAGGGGAGACCGATCACAGCCTCTCCTGTCCAGCACCTCCCCACCTCGCACTGCTGAGGGATGGCTCCTTTGGGGACGAAGGGGAGACTCGTGGCTCCTGCGCCGCACCCTGTCGCAGAGGGTCAGGCCAGCTGACCAAGGGGATGTTTGCAGGTCCTCCCCTCTCTGCAGCAGCCGCGCGCCAGCAGTTTGGTGTACCGGGGGGAGGGGGATGCAGAGATCTGGTTGCTTTATTTGGTTGCTTTATTTACCCCTGATTTTTCCACACCACTCCCAGTGAGCTTGTGTAGGGGGGAGGGGAGGAGAGGGGGTCGTTATTATGCTGCTACTGTGGCCCCGATTCCCCCCCAACCTTTTCAGGGCCTCAGAGCGCTGTAGGTGCAAGATGGCCGCCTGCTCTTCTCCCACGTGGCCGTTCCTACAGAGCCCTCGGTGATCGGGCCCTCCCGCTGCTGCAGGTGGCTCCCGCAACACACCGCCGGGACCCCACACCAGCTGCAGCCCTCCCGCAGCACGGGGCCGGGCTGGATGCCTTCGCAGGCTTACCCGGTGGGGAGATCTCCTGCGTGGCGCTCGCCTCACTCCTGGGGGGGGGGGTCTGGGGCTCCGGTGCTATTACGCGCATCCGCGCTCGCTGCTCGTCTGGATTGCCTCCGAGAGACTTCACGGGGTGCGAGGTGAGTCTCCCCCTCCTGTGTAGCAATTTTTCCCCCTGTTTAGGCTGGTTTTTGGGGCTTTGCAGGGCGCTTTCAGGATCTGTCACTCAGAGGGACGGCGGCCATCTTGAAAGCCTCGAAGGGATTTAGGCAGATGCTGGCTGTCCCGTGTCCCACAGAACAGCGAGCCGGTTGCAGGGGAGACCGAGAATCGGACGGTCTGTCTAGTGGGTAGTTCTCCTCCACTTTGTTGGTGTTGCAGCTGTTAGGGGTGTTTTTTTAGGGGGTAATAACACCTAATCGTGTCCCTTTGTAATGGAGCTGATCAGACCTGCGTCTACTCAGCTCAAAGTCCTGGCCACGCCCCCATTAGAATGTGTTTTAAGCATGTACACACAAAAGTGCACACAGAGCGCACCACGGATTAGATATAAAATGATATTTTAATACAATAAATATGTAGTAAAAAAGACCACACAAAAGTATCACCAAAATTAATATGCCCGATACAATAATAAACTAAAGAAACAAATACATAAAATATATGTGAACACAGTCTCACAAACGTGGGGAAAAACCCAGAATAGGCTCTGAAATTGAGCACAGCACACGAATACCAAAGTAAACAAATATAAATAATCTCAGTGAGAGATCTATAAGAACCTTGGTATAAAAACACAATGACGGGAATGGATACTAACCGCAAGTGATAGCGGATGGCGTATGTGTATACGAAACTGTCCGGACAACATGAACGCACTGCAGATCTCTCCTCCGCTGGCACTTCCTTGTGTGCACTTCTGTGTGCATTGTTTGTTTGTTTCTCTTAGGGGATAATCAAGAATCTCCATTAATAGTTTCTCAGCTTTAGTGTAATTAATGACCACTGGCTTGAATGGCAGTTAACTCAGATTGAGTTATGGTATAATTGTTGAAGGAGCTTTTATGCCATTTTATTGATTTTATTATTTTTCTGATAACAACAGATTCAGTTAGTTTAACGTTTTATAACATTCTGAAAATTCTCAAAAATGTATATATAACCTATATAATCTATTTGGTCCTAACTTTTCAGTCTGCATCCTCATGCCTGCTCTCCCCCCCGTTTGCGCCCCCTCCTTACCTTGTCTTCAACGTAAAATGATGCAGTGGGATAACGTGACGTCACGTTGCCATGGTAACGTGACTGCACGTGAACGTAGTGTCATTTGACGCCGCGTTGCCATGGTGATGAATCGCCGATGACAAAGTATGGGAAGTTGCAGAGGCCTCACGCGATCCCCCCGGCATTTAAATGTCTTGGGGAAGAGCGCGGGGCCTTTTCAGCCACCATTCCCCCCCCTGGAAAATCTTGCGCCCCCTTGCTATAGAACCATATTTGCTAAGGGGTGCTACTCCATACGAAATCTTCCTGCATCTTAAGACACCATGGGGTGTGTATGTCCAAAGCATTTGTGACAAACGCCCCTCTTTTGTAGTGCTGACGTCTGTCTGGGTTCTTCCCGACACAGTCTTCTAGGGTTAATTATACAACAAACAGGATCATGCAAAGTATTATGCTGCTTAACTCAGGCTTCTGCCTGCTTTATTTTCATCCAAGTAAGGTACTGCAGCTTTAACATGTGAAGGTTAGAGGTACTCAGATACTTTCATTCAGCAGTTCACATATTTCAGTGTTACCATATTTCCCACACTGTTATTTCAAGAAATAAAACCAAAATCATATAAGCAAAATCCTATCCCTTTCAGGGATCTAACTACACATCAGAATCAGTCTCTCTAACAGCTGCTGGCCAACTAAACTGGTTCCCCAGCTTAAAACAATGCTCTCTCATTTAGGGTCACAAGATACAGTACAGTCTTTTAGCAACAGCAGTAACCATTTGTTTTGTCTTATCTGTTCGTGGAGTCCAGGCAAATCCTCTGGTACTGTGATACGTGGAGGGGCCGTCAACCCCGATACTGGATGCAGGGGAGCAGCGACACCCCCAGCCCCCAGGCTCCAAGGAGAGAGAGTGAAATGCAAAACCTCTCTGCTCTAAGTACCTGTGCATGTGATTAGAAGAGCAGGTGAGGGAGAACTAGAGCCATTGTAATCTGTGGTCTGGATTTTCCATCCAGCTGCCTGAGTTAATGGGAAGCTGTGGAACGGATCATTAACTATTCCTGCACTTTCT